>NC_134717.1:732500-1015000 GCF_049634645.1 Pelodiscus sinensis
TTTCCATAATGAATGAGGTTCAACATGACAGACAGCATGAGGGCGGGGCCTAGGGGAGAAGGGGCGGGGCCTAGATGAGAAAGGAGGTGCAGGGTTGGAGCCACAGTTTAGGCACCTGGGCCCCCCCCCCACACACACTTAAGGTGCTTTCACAGTGCGGCGCAGTGGGGGGGTGTCTGCTCTGTGACCCGGGTCCCCCTGCGCTGCGATGGGAGATTCTCACTGACTCTCCCAAATGTGGATTCACCCAGACACCCCGGCTCAGCCCACCCAGGGAGAGACAAAGGGAGGCGGGCGGAGACCAGCACCTGGCTGGGGGGCAGGGCTGGAGGAGAGTTTTAGTTTCTGGCTGGTATCATGGAGGAGACAGCCTAGGGAAAGGGGCTGGAGTTTAGGGGCCCAGTCTCCCACATCTCAAGGGGGGCTGAGACATCCTAGGCCTGCCCTGGAATCAGATTCCATCTGTGCTGGGCTGTATCCTGGAGAGGCAATAAACTCCCTCTGTTCTACTGGCTGGTGGAGTCTGTTCGTGCCACTACGGGGGTGCAGGAGGCAGGGGAACCCCAATGCGCCGTCACACACAGCTCCTACCCAGCTGGGCATCCAGGGTAAGAGACGGGGGTTCAGGCCAGCGTCTGACCCCATAGGCAGAGGGAGCCTGGCTGGAGGGTTACAGATAGACAGACAGGTGGCTGTTCAGGGGCCCGTCAGCTGTCAGTCGGATTTTATAGGGTCACCCTGGGATGTCCGAGGACCTGGGATGAAGCAAGGGCCAGTGGTGCAGAGCCTGGCCCTGTGCATTCCTGCTCTGGCCCTCCTTGGAGCTCATTTCGGAAGCTGATTTCTCAGTCCACGTGTGCTAGGCGGGCTGTGTGAAATCAGCGAGTCCAGGGCGAAATGGGGCAGCCTGTCTGTTTGCAAAAACCCAAGTCACTCCTGGCATCTAATATGGCAACATACCCATTGCATAGAGCTGGAAGGGACCTTGAGAGCCAGCGAGTCCAGTCTGCTGCTCTCAGGGCAGGACCACGCACCATCCCTGACAGATTTGCCCCACATCCCTCAGTGGCCCCCTCAAGGGCTGAACTCGCAACCCTGGGTTTAGCAGGCCAATGCTCAAACCACTGAGCTATCTCTAGCCTTCCACGTGCATCAGGTGGCTCCCACAGGGCACTCGGTGCCAGGGATGCTCTGCCAGACGGGGACAAAGGTCCCTAACCTGAGCTGCCTGATAAGGGCAGTTAACGATCAACGGGTGTGTAAACAGGGCAGGGAGTTGCATTTGCAGAGAGGCGAGGCGAGGAGGGCCGGGCACGCTGGGAAGGCTGCCGGGGGAGACATGAGCTGCATGCCTGGGCTGGCTAGCAGTCGGGTAGGAGCTGCGGTCTGGCAGTGGCAGTCCCGCACCAGTGTGGGGGTGGGGGTGGGGGTGGGAAGTCCCCCCCCACGATATCACAGCTCCAACCCTGCAGCCCTGGGTGCTCCCACCCCTAAGCCAAGCCAATCCTCTCCAGGGCAGGCAGGCTCGTTAGTGGCATCTTGAGGACTAGCCCTTTTCTTTTCTCACAGCCAAGCTTTCGCCTTTCGCCAGCTGCCACCCACTCACTCGGTCTGTCAGCTGCAGCAAGGGAAAGAAGCCAATGGTCGGGGTACAGAGATGGGAGTGTCACCTCCATGCCAGTTCCAGTTCCATTAGGGTGGATGTGGGGGAGAGTGCCAGCCAGCTCCTGTCTCCATCACCTCCCCCCCCCCCCCCCAGACTAGTGGAGGATTCTGCACCCTTCACCAGTCCCCACCTGCTCCATTCTTCCCCAGGGGCGGCAGAGGCTGCAGCCAGGGACATGCCTTCACCTGCCCCAGAGAACAGCTTTGTGGGCAAGTCACCTCTTCAGCGATCATACCACTACAGGGGGGGGCACTTTCATGTGGCCTTGCACAAGCCTGAGGCAGCAGCAGCAGCAGAGAACAGACCCACATTGCCTGACACCAGCAGGCCTCCCCCACAGCAGAATTACCAACATCAGACAAGAGAGCCACTCCGAATACAGCCAGGCATGAGTTATTGCACTGCAGTGCACGGCAGCCAGCCTCTCTCCTAGAGCTGGAAGGGACCTTGAGAGGCCATCAAGTCCGGTCCTCTGCCCTCACAGCAGGACAGATTTGCCCCCATCCCTAAATGGCTCCCTCAAGGATCAAGCTCACAACACTGGGCTTAGCAGGCCAATGCTCAAACCACTGAGCTATCTCCTGCCACAGCTGTTTTCAGAGAACTCTCCCCGATGACTCCGAGGCTATGTCTACACTCGCCGCTTCTTGCACAAGAACACGGCCACCGTGCCACGTGCGAGCTGTGCTTTTGCACAACAGCGCCCATGGCCATGTGGACGTTCTCTTGCGCAAGAAAACTCCAACGGCCATGTAGCCAGACACAAAAACCCCATCTTGTTTCCCCCCCCCAGAGAGCAAGAGAAAGGCAGTCAGCCTTTGATGCCCTGGGAACACAGGTTTGCTGCCTGTCCCTGACTCTACCATAAACAGAAACCAGACAGTAAATGGGCTAGCTGACGACCCGGGGCCTCCCGTCGCCCTGATGGCTAGTACCAGTAATTGACACGCCTGCACTGTCCCAGGAGAGGAATCTTCGCCCATCACATACCAGAGGTGCCCATTGTCTGCATTTTTCCCAGGTGTAAATTATGCTTTGCACCCTTCGTGGGAAACTTGGTGTTCAAAGCCATTTTTCCTAATTGGCCACTTGAAACCAGGAAGAAGCCTTCATGACCCAAGGGGTATAAAAGGGGTTCAGCAGCCCACCCCATTTGAGCTCCAATCATCTATACCTGCTGGCAGGTATTGATTGTCTCCCGAGGTCTGTGGGACGCCCAACCTCGCCCTACTTCTTCCCGAGGGATTGAGAGAAAGACGCTGGCCACGCCAAGTCTGGAACGCAGGGGTGAGAATATATACCTGCTATGTGTATTTTGCATGCATTTAATAAGAGCTCAGAGAACCAAAAGGGTTTCATGGTACCTGTAAGTAACTTCTTAGTGTAATTTCCTTTGTAGTGGCTGTGTTATCTATAACACAGCAGTAGCATTTAACAACTAAGTTTACCCTGTAACAATAAATAGTAACTGTTTAAGCTTTAACCTGACTCCTTCAGTTGCTGTAACAGAACCAAGCACAATTTAAAAGAACTTCAGCCGGTCATAAGGGACTCACTGCCCTGACCGTCGGCTGACAGAATTGGCGTAGTCGGCAGGATTGTGCTACTGGTTCACATACAGCAACATGAAGCCTGTCATGATAGACATGGATTTTAGTGGTATAGAGAAAGGGTTTGCCCAGAAAGGTTGGGGCAACCCAAAATGGAATAGAGAAATGTTAGAAAAGGATTGGGGAAATCCTGAGGAGTTGTGGGTACAGTTCTGTAAGTATAGAACTGCCTGCAAGCTAAAGAATGGGACAAAGCCTGAGTCTGTGGAAAGGAGCCACTTTCCATTTAGCAAGGAAAACAGGATCAGGCCCAGACAAGCAGGCAGAAATGGAAAACAGGATCAGGCCCAGACAAGCAGGCAGGTAACAGATAAGATTGAAAGCCTTGTGGTAGAACTGAGAAAAAAGGCAGTAAGTACTAGAAATCTAAACCCTTAAGCATACTTACAAGAGTAATATCTGAAACAAGGCCAGTTTTTATTTTAGAGATAAGAAAGTGTTTTAAGAAAAGAGAATCAGAGAATTTAAACTCTGCAGAGAATGGAGAGCAAATGCAGTTGTGCAAATGCTAAAATGGTGTAGATAGAAAACTGTGGTTTCTTTACAGTCATTCTGAAGGAAAAAATGGGCCCTTTTTCCAAAGGAATGTCTGTAAATAATCCAGGCAAATTTGATTCAAATCTGTACATTTGATTAGAGAGACTGGTAAAAGAACTCTAAAGGGAGGGGGTTCTATTGGAACTGAACTACCCCATTGAATAAAAAGGGAATGTAATTGTTGTACAGCTATGTAAAAATAGTGTAAGAAAGGTTCAGAGAGAATGTATGTGTATCTGTGTGTAGATATATATATATAGTGTAAATAATATGAAGTTTTAAGGTCCAGTAATCTTGTTTGTTTGTAGGTTTAAAACAAATTGGTTTGGTTTACTTTTAGTCCAAGTTGTTTAATGAAAGTACAGGAAAACTGTAAGCATAAAGAAAGAGTTACACTATATGCAAAGTTTAATGTGGCTAAGTAGTGTTGTAAACAAAGATTGCACATTTTCCTGTAAACTATAGAATGAGTAAAAAAAAAAACTGCAAACAGACTAAAATGCTGTGAAAGCTCCAGGAGCCACACCAGGTTGTGATTTCCTTTGTGGTGCAAATGCCCTAGCTGGCAGCACAAAGAAGCTTTGCAGGTAATAGCTAAGTTTGATTAGCAAACTACCTAATATCAGAAAGTTCAAATTGTAGCCCTCCAGAAAAAAAGAAAGAAAGAAAGAAATAGGAGGTTGGGTATACTAGGAAAAGTTTAAATGTAAGCAGTCTTTTAAGAAGGCAGAGAGAAGACTAAAAAATTGGCATTTGTAAAAGATGTTACCCCTTTTGAACAAAATCTTGCAAAGGTTTGGGCATAGCCCTTGGTCTGATCAAGTGTTAATTGCTATCCATACAATTTCAGACCTAGAAGACAAATTGACTAACTTTGTGGATATGTAAACCCTCAACTTCAAAGGAGAGGGAAACAGCTGCAGCTTTTGTCTTCTATGGAAAACCCTGTAATGAGGTGTTCTTCAAAATTGTCTGAATATAAGAATACAAATATGAAACTGGAAAAACGTAAAAGCCTCTGCTGCAAAAGTGGAGAGGTAGAAATGCATGTCCCTCAGTACCCAGACAGAGCTAGATTCCCTTAAGGATGGGTGCTGAGAGTTAAAGCAACTCTCAGATTTATTTATTTTTTTGTTTTTCTTCCCTCAGGAATATGTTTAAGAAAAGAACCAGGAGGTATGAGGCTTAGTAAACAAGCTCACCCTCCTTACCAAATTAATAGTAGACAAACATGTGTCATTGTAAAAAGTAATTTAGCAGGAATTAGGATGGACCATAAGAAGGGGAAGGCAAAAAGTTTGGAGCCCTATAGGCATAGTTGAAGGAATAAGGCAGACATTGGAAAGTTACTAGGAATGAGACATTTTCTTTGAAAGGACAAAGCAAGTGATTTGAGGGAATGTGAAGATAAAAGGTGGACTCCGTGGGAGTGTGGAAAAAATTAAGCAATGGTAATAATATGTGAAGGGAAAACTTGTTTTAAAAATGACACCTTGTTTCTTTGCAGCCTCTTCCTTAAGCACTGTGCAAACCATCTATGCAAAGAAACAATCAAATGTAAACATTTTGTCTATGGACACCTTTGTTAAATCTGCAAAGGAAAATTAAGGATTCTACTAAAACTTAAATGGTTAACTGCATAAAGGAATGAGCTCTATATATTGTAACTATTTTGTGGATTTCAAATTAACTAGTTTATTTTGTTTTGGATAATGTCCTCTTGCTTAAAATTGCAAACAGACAAGGCACAAATTAGTTAGTGCTTGTGTTGGGCATTCAACTCTTAAGGACATTTAACTTTCTAGAAACCAAATTATTAGTTTAGAAATTCAAGCTTTGAAACTTAACTGTTTTTTTTTCAAGGCTGACTTGATAACACTTTTGGCTTCAAAGGAAAGTGGACAGAGAAGGCTGCTGCTGTCTCAGCAGACTTATACTAACTCCTGTGCTATATGGGCTGGAGCCACCCAGTGGATAAATAACTGGGAAATAGGAAAGCCGGTTTGGAGATTGGAATATTGGAAATGGATATACCAGCATGCAACCCCACATGCCTTAAGCATAAGTCATGTGTCCAAAAGAATAATACTCTAGCTGCACAGCTAAATAACCTAGCAGATGCAGCAGTACAAATTTTTGCTGTCCAGGTGGATTGGGAACGCCTGTACATTTGGCTACATGAAACCTTGGGACACACAGAAAGTGATGAGCTGGTGCGGCAGGCACATGCCAGGGGGTGGCCTATCACCCACAAACAAGCCAAAGATCTGGTACAAGCTTGCACCCTATGTGCTGAACTCAAGGAAACATATAACAGAAGGGCAATGATTTGCCAGGCTAAGAGATGGAAAAATGCTATGGGCAACCTGGCAAGTAGATTATATTGGTCCACCGCCCAGCAGTAAGCAAGGGTGGGAGTATGTTTTAACTGGAGTAGAAATTGTTTCAAGAATTGGTTTTGCTTACCCAACCCGATGGACAACAGGGTTGTCTACGATCATGGGACTAAACCACTTAATAGCTCTTGTCCCAACACCCCAGTTTGGGAACACAAACCCATGTACTGCACTCCTATAAGGGAAAAGGAGTCTGGACAACTGCAGATGCTGGGCTAACACCAATAACTATTACTGAGGCTTGGATTGTATCCAAGACCGGCAAACCTTATGTTTTATTACAGGAAACTGAGGCAATAGCCCTAAACAGTGCTCCAGTGGGACGGATCCCTCCCAATGCTGGTGTGGATCCGGGAAACCACCATGAACTTTTTGTATATATACACCGCTTGCTGTTGTGCTTGCAACCACTGTTGTTAGTTACAGACTATTGAAATAAGACATGGTACTCCAACTCGCCATGGTCTTCTTCCTCATCCCAACTGCTACTGCTGTACCAGAACACCTTACTTGACTCCTCCACTGGACTGGGAATCGAGTTTGTCCCTCTCAGCCCAAATGACTGGTGAAACAAAGTGACATCTTCTGATGGGGACCGGTATGGTTCGATGACAGCGACTACCGCAATCCTCTAAATAACTCTGGGGGGAGGTTAAGGGGAGAGGCAAGGGAAGTGGCAACAAACGGTATGGGATAAGACATGCTGTAACTAAAAATGTAAAGCCTCATGGCTAGATTGTCTAGCCCAACACCTTGGACTTTAGTTAACTCCCTTCCTTCACTCTATTGTAAATACTATATTAACCATTTTACTTGTTGTAATTGCTTGCTGCATGCTTCTATGTATTGTCAGGCGTTTTGTGTACACTGCTACCTCCTCTGCACAAATCTGGTATATGGCGTTGGGAAGCGATCCTAATCAATCCCTTGATCCAAATTATCTGATCAGACCCTGCTGATAGGGCGATTTTAGCTTCCTCCAAGGAGGGCAAAGGGTGCTGGCATCACCGCCATCTTGCGTTCTGGGACATAGTGAGGCGTGTCAAGGGGGTGGAATGTAGCCAGACACAAAAACCCCATCTTGTTTCCCCCCCCCTCCCCCAGAGAGCAAGAGAAAGGCAGTCAGCCTTTGATGCCCTGGGAACACAGGTTTGCTGCCTGTCCCTGACTCTACCATAAACAGAAACCAAACAGTAAATGGGCTAGCTGAGGACCCAGGGCCTCCCGTCGCCCTGATGGCTAGTACCAGTAATTGACACGCCTGCACTGTCCCAGAGAGGAATCTTCGCCCATCACATACCAGAGGTGCCCATTGTCTGCATTTTTCCCAGGTGTAAATTATGCTTTGCACCCTTCGTGGGAAACTTGGTGTTCAAAGCCATTTTTCCTAATTGGCCACTTGAAACCAGGAAGAAGCCTACATGACCCAAGGGGTATAAAAGGGGTTCAGCAGCCCACCCCATTTGAGCTCCAATCACCTATACCTGCTGGCAGGTATTGATTGTCTCCCAAGGTCTGTGGGACGCCCAACCTCGCCCTACTTCTTCCCGAGGGATTGAGAGAAAGACGCTGGCCACGCCAAGTCTGGAACGCAGGGGTGAGAATATATACTTGCTATGTGTATTTTGCATGCATTTAATAAGAGCTCAGAGAACCAAAAGGGTTTCATGGTACCTGTAAGTAACTTCTTAGTGTAATTTCCTTTGTAGTGGCTGTGTTATCTGTAACACAGCAGTAGCATTTAACAACTAAGTTTACCCTGTAACAATAAATAGTAACTGTTTAAGCTTTAACCTGACTCCTTCAGTTGCTGTAACAGAACCAAGCACAATTTAAAAGAACTTCAGCCGGTCATAAGGGACTCACTGCCCTGACCGTCGGCTGACAGGCCATTTTAGCCATCGGGCTTTCTTGCGCACGAAATCCCTACCAAGCGTCCACACTGCCCTCTTGCACAAGAGCTTACACCTGTCAAAAAAGAGCGTAGCTCTTGTGCAAGGAGCCCTCTCTCACCACGCCGTCCTGTCAATTTCCTTGTGCAAGAGCAGGCGGGCAGTGTGGACGCGCTGCGGATTCTTGCACAAGAAGCCGCGAGTGTAGACACAGCCCAAGATCTTGTAGCTCCAGTTACTGAAGAACATCAGTCCCCCTCACATTGTAGGCATAGCTGGGATTATTTTTTCCCAGGGTGCACGTTTACATTTAGCCACATTACATTTCATTTGCCATTTTGTTGCCCAATCACTTCGCTTGGTGGGATCTCTCTGAAGCTCTTCACAATCTGCTTGGGTCAGGACTATCTGCAAACGTTGCCACCTCCCTGTTTACCCCAGTCTCCAGCTCATTTCCGAAGTACAGACCGTGGGACTTCAGTGGTTGCAAGCAAAACCAGCACGTTACAGACTGTCCCGGGGCAGATGCCACCACCCCGGCTCCTCCTGCCGTTAGCGCAGGTATCAGCTCACATCTGCCCACTGGGCAACTCCTTCTGGCTAGTGTCTCAAGGGGTCAATTCCAGACCTGCATCCTCTTCAGACCACCCCCCAGCAGTGCCGCTCCACTGTCTCAGCCCCCTTCCTGGGATGGGGGGAGGAAGAGAGGTTATCACTCCCTGCTCTCAGGAGTCCTCCCCATGCTGTACCCACCTGACCCACAGCCAGTCTTCACTGCCATCTGAAATGGCCCCTCATCATTGGCAAGGGAGCTGATACTTTTGCCTATCCCAGCCTTCGCACCGAGGCCTTGATGCAGGCCCCGCAGCTTCCCTGACAGCCAGGTCCCCCTTGCTCTCCCACAAGACTGGATCCCTTTTGCCTCCAGGAGCCCTTATTTATACAGCCCCCAGCTGGGCCCTACTGGGCAGTATCAGCCTCAGCTGTGGGCTTTGCAGGGCTGGGTTTTACCCATAAAGGGCCAGTGCGGGGCAGACGCTCAGCCCCACAGACTTCAAATAGAAGGACCTCGTAGCTAGGAGCAATACACTAAAGCTTGTTGCAAACTTACCCTAAAACTGTTCGGAAGGCTACGTCTACACTGGCAAGATTTTGCGCAAATACTTTTAACACAAGAGTTTTTGCGTTAAAGTATTTGTGCAAGGGAGCGTCTGCACTGGCATGTGCCTTTGCACAAGAGATGTGCTTTTGCACAAGAGCATCCGTGCCAGTGTAGACGCTCTCTTGCGCAAGAAAGCTCCGATGGTCATTTTAGCCATAGGGGTTTCTTGCGCAAGAAATTCATGTTGCCTGGCTTTGGGCTTTTGCGCAAAATCATGCCAATGTAGACACAGCCTTCTCGTTTCTGGCAAACCGGCAGGTCAGAGACGCTCTCTGAGCAGAGTTAGCGGAGGAAGTGGCTTCCGCCGACGGAAGCTCATGCTACTACTTATGTTTTTGTTAGTCTCTCAGGCCCCCCACCACTCCAGTGGGTCGTGACACTACCAGCGAAAAGCCACATGAGGAATGTGGTCCAAAGCATCTCCGAGTTGTGCACGGTTGTGTACATCAGACAATTTCCTATGGGGGGAGGCGGGTCTGTCACAACATGCTAGCAGAAGACTGGGCATGGTGAGGTGACAGGCCCATGGCCACCCCACGATTCAGTGGCAGAGCCGGAACTGAGCCCAGGTCTCCCAGCTCTATGGTTTAGCCGTCCCAGGGGCCTTGGAAGCCCATGCAGGCCATCAAGGGAACGCTCCATTCACTGACACAAGGGAGGGGGGTCCCCTGCAGCGCGGGCAGCACAGACGCCCCCTGCCCCTGCGCATTGCCATGGCCTTGGGAGTCAGGCCACATTATCGCTGCCGGGGGAGCCGGAACCGGCCCTGAACCTCAAGGCCTCACAGAGCTGGAATAAGCCATCGCCAGGCTGCCTACTGCCGGGCTGGCACGGCCCCGAGCCCAGCTCCCGGCCAGGCACCGGGCAAAGGGGTGGAGAAATCCCTGTAATATTATATTTTCTATTAAGATCTTGTCCTTTTCGATCTATCTTTGTTCAGTGTTTGTATAGAATCTCTGGAACATTTCTCCTAGAACTTTGTATTAAGATATTGTAGCCAGACAGACTAACCCCCATATCATCCATCTTATTTGCCTTCCTGAAGCATACAGGACAGAAAAGGAGCAATAAAATCAGCATAGTCTATGCTGGCTCATCTGATCCTGAGAAGCTGAAACATAGATATGAGGAGAGATCAGGATATGCGAGGCTGCCACCGGCTGGCACCTATGTTGATTCGAACACACACACAGTCCCTGGAAAAGAAATTTCCCACTGAGAAAAGAATCCCCAGTAATTCCAATTTAGTTATCTCTCTTACAAGTGTAAATTAAGTTCACAACTCCCTTGTAAGAACTGGTCTCACAAAAGACAGACCAGCCCCATTTGACATGACAGATAAGAAAGAGAAATACGTGACCCCATGAGTATAAAAGATGGGCCCAGCACACACTCACTTTGAGTGTCATTCTACCCTCTACCTGCTGGTCGGGTTCGGTGTTTGACCTCCCGAGGTTCTATGGGGACGCCCACATCGTATTTTCGTCTTTCCTAGGAATTGAGGGACCGGCCCTGGCCTGACATGCTGGAGTCAAGAGGCACAGAAGGGGGTAAAAATTGTACCTGGATGTGGTCCTCTGTCTTAAGTGTACACATAGAAAGAGTAAGCTGTTACTTGGTACCATTATTTCTATTTTTCTATCTTTATCTTCTTTGTAACCATTTTTAAGATCTATATTTTGCTAACAGTTAAGAAACAGAACAATAGCCATTGCAACCATATGATTTATAAGCTTCCTCAATAAACCTGTAACTGTTTAAGTTTTAACCTGACTTCTTCAGTTGCTGTAACAGAACCAAGCACAATTTAAAAAAACTTCAGCCGGTCTTAAGGAACAGATATAGGGAGGTGGAGAAATCCCTGTAATATTATATTTTCTATTAAGATCTTGTCCTTTTCGATCTATCTTTGTTCAGTGTTCGTATAGAATCTCTGGAACATTTATCCTAGAACTTTGTATTAAGAGATCTAGACCTTGTAAGAAAAAATGTCTTTTGAGCTCTCCCCTTTCCTTGATGGTCCTGTTGGAATGAATGAGGTGTGAATGGGGACTGAAAGGGGAGCACCTCCAGCAGCAGTTGCCAGGGTGGAGAAAGTCTGGGAGCCAGACCCAAGACAATCCCTGCAAAGTGAGCTCATGAAGAAGACTGGACAGACAGACGCCTTGGGAGTCCAGCAGCAAGTGCCTGCCCTTGGAAGGACTCTCTCTGAAGCAGCATTAAGAAAGGCCAGGTGATGACTAATTGGCTGCACGAGAGGGGTAAATAGGAGGCATCTTGCAGAGGGATCCTGGGTTTTCGTCTTGTCTACATGGGGGCATCGATCCGGATCGGCAGAAGCCCGGCTCCACCCCTCCCCCATCTAACTCACCTAGCCGGTGCAGTTAGGGGGAGCAACTTTTGGTAACAACAAGACGGCGTGTGCGTGTGCGTGTGCGTGTGAGTGTGCGTGTGCGTGTGCGAGTGTGTCATGTGTCATGTGTCATATGATAAGTGTGGATTGATCTATGGATGGTCAATACATGTGGCCTGTTGCCTTCTCCCCCTGAAAAAGATCCCGGGTGCTTCTTTTAAGCACAACAAAGGGGTGTCAGATGCTCCCAGTCCTGGAATGTGCGTGGCCCAGAGCGGGTGAAGGGCACCCCACGGCGCTGGACAAGGGGAGCAGGCAGGGCACTGGTGGGGAGAGGCTTATGGGGAGAGGCTGGGGGTGGGGACCATTCCCAGCAGGGACTCTGCTCTGGGCAGCTTGAGCCCCCCCCCCCCCCAGCCAGATCCCGTCTTCCTCACCCCCTCCAAATCCCCCCCCGCCTCGCTGCCCCCCCCCCCCCCCCGCTGTTCCCGCCCGCCCCACCTCTTCCTCTGCCAGCCCCGGGTGCCGGCTCCGCCCCGGGCCGCCTCGCTGGGCTCCGCAGAGGGGCGATGGCGGGGCCGGGTGGCGGGCGCCGCGCTGCGGGGCTCCCCCTGCGCCGCTGGCTGCAGCCTCTGGCTGGGGCCCAGCGTCTCGAGCCGGCCCGGAGGGACCGAACCAGCGCGGCCGGGGCCGCCGCCGCGACGCAGGGCGAAGGGCGGCTCAAGGGCCCCGAGGAGCTGCCGGGGCCGGGGCTGCTCCGCTCCGTCTACTGGCTCTTCCTGCGCGGCTACCTGCTGCACACGCACCAGCTGCAGGTGCGGCCCGGGCTGGGGGCTGGGCGGGGGGCACTGGGTGGGGCGCAGGGCACGGGCTGGGAGTGGGGTACACGGTGGGGTGGCAGGGCACGGGCTGGGGGCTGGGCGGGGGGCACTGGGTGGGGCGCAGGGCACGGGCTGGGGGCTGGGCGGGGGGCACTGGGTGGGGCGCAGGGCACGGGCTGGGAGTGGGGTACACGGTGGGGTGGCAGGGCACGGGCTGGGGGCTGGGCGGGGGGCACTGGGTGGGGCGCAGGGCACGGGCTGGGGGCTGGGCGGGGGGCACTCGGTGGGGCGGCAGGGCACGGGCTGGGGGCTGGGCGGGGGGCACTGGGTGGGGCGGCAGGGCACGGGCTGGGGGCTGGGCGGGGGGCACTGGGTGGGGCGGCAGGGCACGGGCTGGGGGCTGGGTGGGGGGCACTGGGTGGGGCGCAGGGCACGGGCTGGGGGCTGGGCGGGGGGCACTGGGTGGGGCGCAGGGCACGGGCTGGGGGCTGGGCGGGGGGCACTGGGTGGGGCGGCAGGGCACGGGCTGGGGGCTGGGCGGGGGGCACTGGGTGGGGCGGCAGGGCACGGCCTGGGGGCTGGGCGGGGGGCACTCGGTGGGGGGCAGGGCGCGGGCTGGGAGCTGGGAGTGGGGTACACGGTGGGGCGGCAGGGCACGGGCTGGGAGTGGGGTACACGGTGGGGGGGCAGGGCGCGGGCTGGGAGTGGGGTACACGGTGGGGCGGCAGGGCACGGGCTGGGAGTGGGGTACACGGTGGGGTGGCAGGGCACGAGCTGGGGGCTGGGCGGGGGGCACTGGGTGGGGCGGCAGGGCACGGGCTGGGGGCTGGGCGGGGGGCACTGGGTGGGGCGCAGGGCACGGGCTGGGGGCTGGGCGGGGGGCACTGGGTGGGGCGCAGGGCACGGGCTGGGGGCTGGGCGGGGGGCACTCGGTGGGGCGGCAGGGCGCGGGCTGGGAGTGGGGTACATGGTGGGGCGGCAGGGCGCGGGCTGGGAGTGGGGTACACGGTGGGGCGCAGGGCGCGGGCTGGGAGTGGGGTACACGGTGGGGTGCAGGGCACGGGCTGGGAGCTGGGAGTGGGGTACACGGTGGGGGGGGCAGGGCACGGGCTGGGAGTGGGGTACACGGTGGGGTGCAGGGCACGGGCTGGGAGCTGGGAGTGGGGTACACGGTGGGGCGGCAGGGCACGGGCTGGGAGTGGGGTACACGGTGGGGTGCAGGGCACGGGCTGGGAGTGGGGTACACGGTGGGGCGGCAGGGCGCGGGCTGGGAGTGGGGTACACGGTGGGGCGGCAGGGCGCGGGCTGGGAGTGGGGTACACGGCGGGGCGGCAGGGCACGGGCTGGGAGTGGGGTACACGGTGGGGCGGCAGGGCACGGGCTGGGAGTGGGGTACACGGTGGGGTGCAGGGCACGGGCTGGGAGTGGGGTACACGGTGGGGCGGCAGGGCACGGGCTGGGAGTGGGGTACACGGCGGGGCGGCAGGGCGCGGGCTGGGAGTGGGATACACGGTGGGGCAGCAGGGCGCGGGCTGGGAGTGGGGTACACGGTGGGGGGGGCAGGGCACGGGCTGGGAGTGGGGTACACGGTGGGGCGGCAGGGCGCGGGCTGGGAGTGGGGTACACGGTGGGGCGGCAGGGCACGGGCTGGGAGTGGGATACACGGTGGGGGGGCAGGGCGCGGGCTGGGAGTGGGATACACGGTGGGGGGGCAGGGCGCGGGCTGGGAGTGGGGTACACGGTGGGGCGGCAGGGCGCGGGCTGGGAGTGGGGTACACGGTGGGGCGGCAGGGCGCGGGCTGGGAGTGGGATACACGGTGGGGCGGCAGGGCGCGGGCTGGGAGTGGGGTACACGGTGGGGGGGCAGGGCGCGGGCTGGGAGTGAGGTACACGGTGGGGCGGCAGGGCACGGGCTGGGAGTGGGGTACACGGTGGGGCGGCAGGGCACGGGCTGGGAGTGGGATACACGGTGGGGGGGCAGGGCACGGGCTGGGAGTGGGGTACACGGTGGGGGGGGCAGGGCGCGGGCTGGGAGTGGGGTACACAGTGGGGTGTAGGGCGCGGGCTGGGAGTGGGGTACACGGTGGGGCGGCAGGGCGCGGGCTGGGAGTGGGGTACACGGTGGGGCGGCAGGGCACGGGCTGGGAGTGGGGTACACGGTGGGGCGGCAGGGCACGGGCTGGGAGTGGGGTACACGGTGGGGCGGCAGGGCGCGGGCTGGGAGTGGGGTACACGGTGGGGGGGCAGGGCGCGGGCTGGGAGTGGGGTACACGGTGGGGGGCAGGGCGCGGGCTGGGAGTGGGGTACACGGTGGGGTGCAGGGCACGGGCTGGGAGTGGGGTACACGGTGGGGCGGCAGGGCACGGGCTGGGAGTGGGGTACACGGTGGGGCGGCAGGGCGCGGGCTGGGAGTGGGGTACACGGTGGGGCGGCAGGGCGCGGGCTGGGAGTGGGGTACACGGTGGGGGGGCAGGGCGCGGGCTGGGAGTGGGGTACACGGTGGGGGGGCAGGGCGCGGGCTGGGAGTGGGGTACACGGTGGGGCGGCAGGGCGCGGGCTGGGAGTGGGGTACACGGTGGGGGGGCAGGGCGCGGGCTGGGAGTGGGGTACACGGTGGGGGGGCAGGGCGCGGGCTGGGAGTGGGGTACACGGTGGGGCGGCAGGGCGCACATTGTTGGGAGGCTGGGCCCAGACCCAGCCGGGCACCAAGGACCGTCCCAACCCTCCCCACTCCCTGAACCCCGAGCCATCTCCACCAGCCTAGCATGGCCCGAGCAAAGCAGGTGCGACTCTCCTGCGGTTACAGGACGAGAGAGCAAGAGCCTCAGGGGCCAGGGCTGGTCTTGTCACTAGCCGCAGGCGCAGAAGGGGCCCAGGTTGTGCATTGACGGGGGCAGGTGACACTGAGGACTTGGCCGCAGGAGCAGAGGGGCGGGAGCCCCACGTGCAAGGGGGGGCAGTGGTGGGGTCCCGGCGGTTGGTGGGTCGGACTTGGTCACACACCTGGGAACACAGCGCAGGCCAGACACCCAGGCTGGGGGCCCTGGAGAAGGTTTGGGGGCAGGATGGCTCCTCAGCTGATCATGACCCCCAGCGCAGCCGGAGGGGTTTGTGTGACCTTGGCCTGCGTGAGCAGGGGGTCTTGCGGAGGAGCAGAGAAGAGATGTGGACCAGGCACTGTGCCACCGCTGCTGGCAGGGTTGCCAACCGTCAGTACGCTTACGGACAGTCTGTAAAAAATTAGCCGAAATTGGACATGTCCGTCAAGTCTGTAAAAAAATGTAGGTGTCTGTAAATTTCATAAAAGTGCAATAAAATTTCAAAAAGCAGCAATTCAAATTTCAAAAAGCAGCGATTAAATTTCTTCTGTGCTGCTTCAGCCAGTTTGCTGCGGAAATTGGATATTTTAGTTGTTTATTTAGCTCAATAGTTGAGGTGATATAACATGAATCACATGATCCAGGACCATGACTAACTAAATTAGTGAGTTAAATAGCATATTGTTCCTGTGATGTATGAATAACAACGATTGGTTTTCACTTTGGGCCATTTATGTCGTCTTAATATAATCTAAAAATTATGTCCGTAAACAATTTGTCCGTAAATTTTTCCCATTTTGTCCGTAAATGAAATTTCTGAGGGTTGGCATCCCTGGCGGCTGGGTTACAAAACTCGGTGATTATGCAACGAAATGGCAGATGAATTGTAATGTTGATAAATGCAAAGTAACGCACGTTGGAAAAAGCCATCCCAGCTCTACCTACAATATGATGGGGACTAATTTAGCTACAACAACTCGAGAGAGAGAGCTCTTAGAGTCACTGTGGAGAGTTCTCTGAAAACACCCCTCCGTGTGCAGCGGCAGTGAAAAAAGCAAAGAGCATGTTGGGAATCATTAAAAAGGGTTGGAGAATAAGACAGAGAATATCTTATTGCCTCTGTATAAGTTCATGGTACGCCCACAGCTTGAATACTGCGTCCAGATGTGGTCGCCTTATCTCAAAAAAGATCTCTTGGCATTGGAAAAAGTTCAGAAAAGGGCAACAAAAATAATGAGGGGTTCCCATGTGAAGAGAGATTAAAAAGGACTGGGACTTTTCATCTTAGAAAAGAGGCGACTGAAGGGGGAATATGCTAGAGGTCTATAAAATCATGCCTGGTGTGGAGACAGTGAATAAAGAAGAGTTAGTTACTTCTTCTCATTACACAAGAACTAGGGGGCACCAAATGAAATGAACAGGCAGCAGGTTTAAAACAAACCCAAGGAAGTTTTTCTTCACCCAGTGCACAGTTAACCTGTGGAACTCCTCGCCAGAGGATGTGGTGAAGACCAGGACTTTAACAGGGTTCCAAAAAGAGCTAGATAAATTCCCACGGAGATTAGGTCAGGATGGGCAGGGAGGGTGTCCCTGACCTCTGTTTGTCAGGGGCTGGGAATGGGTGACAGGGAGGGATCATGTGACGATTCCCTGTTGTGTTCCCTCCCTAAAGGGCTCCTGGCAGATCCTGTGGGCAGACAGGATCGTGGGCTGGATGGACCTTTGGTCTGACCCAGTCTGGCCGTTCTTATGTTCTTATGATCCTGCCCCCAAGCCTGGTGCCCACCGTTCCACGAGGTTGATAAACTGGAGCGGGGTCAGATCTCTGTACCCCAGGGGTACCCCAGGTGAGAACCACTGATCTAGTGTATCCCCCGCCAACTCACAGGGAGTGGGAGAGAGCAAGCTTGAAACAGGGATGCTCTTTTCAGACGCTTTCAAAACTCAGTAGCACTCGAGAAGGTCCAAAGCTGAACTCCAGCTTAACAACGTTTCTTGCCTGGGGATTTCCTGAGTTCTGTTTTGTTGAAGAGCAGCCACCTTAGGTTACAGGGTGGGGTGAGCCACTGGTCTGACCCAGCTCCCAACAGTGGCTGGTGCCAGATGCTCCAGGGCAAATTCTCAGAGCAGAACAATCATCGAGTGATCTGTCCCATTGTCGGGCACTCGGGGGCGCAGGGATCCGTGGAGCGTGCAGTTGCACGTCTGAGCAGCTTGGCTCCTACCCAGTGCCGGACCTGTCCGCCGGGAATTTACCTAGTTCTTTTTTAACCCAGTTACAGTTTTGTCCTTCAACACCTCCCATAGCAAAGGCAGGAGCCCGTAAGAAGCTGGGGGCGTTTCCCTGTGATTACAGCTGACGAGAGAAAGAGATAAATTAGCTACTCAGCAATAAGAATCTAGCAGAGACCTTGATATGTTTGGCCATCCCACTTGTTTTGTTGAGAGCAAGTGACATCCTGAGCCCACACAAACTGTAATGAGCAGACTCAGGGTTTACACAGCCTCCCTCCTGCGTGCCTTTCAGCCAAGCACATATCCGCCTTGTCACTTGTCAGGCAAAATAATCCCACTTCCCAGCAGGCTGACTGCACTGAGGTTGCTAGGTTGCTTTTCAAGTTGGGGTGAATGGGGAAATTCCTTGGAACAGGGCATCGGAGAACAGGGCAGCAAAAATGAGGAGAAGTTTGGAATGGCTGCCCTGTGAGGAAAGATGAATAGAAGAGGGACGTTTCAGCTTGGAAAAGAGGAGACTGAGGTCCCTTCCAGTCCTATGATTCTATGAGGGGGGATAGGAGAGAGGTCTATAAACTCAGCACTGATGTGGCGAAAGCGAGTGAGGAAAAGTGATGGACTCATTCCCATAACGCACGATCTAGGGGGCGCCAAAAGAAATAAACAGGCAGCAGGTTCAAAACAAACGGAAGGAAGTTTTACTTCACGCGGTGCATTGTTAACCTGTGGAACTCCTTGCCAGAGGATTCGAAGTCCAAGACTGTAACAGGGTTGAAAAAAGAGCCAGATAAGTTTATGGAGGGCAGGTCCATCAATGACTGTTAGCCAAGACAGGTAGGGATGGTGCCCCTGGCCTCTGTTTGTTAGAGGCTGGGAATGGGTGACAGGAGACGGATCATGTGATGATTACCTGTTCTGTTCCCTCCCTCTGGAGCACCTGGCACTGGCCACTGTGGCAGACAGGACACTAGGCTGGATGGACCTTTGCTCTGACCCAGTCTGGCTGTTTTGTAGGCTTGAGAGAGGGTGATTCTGTCAGTGAAATGGACACATCCAGCGCTGCACGTCCTTGCTCGCAGCAGGAAGCCGATAGACGTGTGTGTGGGTGAGAACCACTCCCGGCAGGAGCGTGGCCCCGTGTGCCTCGCTGTGTCTGCGTCCAGCCTGCGGGGAACGGAACGAGGTCGCTACACCGGCAGGCAAACCCCCCGATGGCGAGCAGGGAGGGGAAGCGTGATGGCGAACGGCCAACTCGTGCGCACGCCTGTCGGCCGGTGACCTGGCTCCTTTCGCTCCTGCAGTGGTTGTTCTGTGCCTCTGCAGGGGGCCATCGCGCCCGCTCCCTAGACAAAGGCCCCGGCGGGAGCGTAGCCCGAGAGGGGAGCCTGGGAGAGGTTGGATTTTGCAACCTTGGTGTGTCCTGATGCAGCAGCTGCAAGAGGCCGTGAGGCCTGGCTCAGGAGGGAATAGCCGTGGCCTCATCTGCGCCTGCAGGGTCCCGCTCGCATGTTTCCGAATAAGGCTCCGGGCCCCTGCAAACTCATCAGCTGAGGGGGAAAGGCCTTTTAGTTTGGCTTTGCCCGGGGCTGTGTAATGTGCTTTTGCCCAGCGTCGGCCTTGACCCCGTAGCAGACTCCTGAGGGCTCGGAGGGCTGTGTGCTTAAGGTTGGACCCTCGATTGTGAAATTGGCAGGGACCGGGGGACAGATCAAAGGTACATAGGGCCTTGACCTCCACTGAACCCGATGTTTCCCAGCGTCGGTCTCAGCCGTAATGGCCTGTAATGCGACAGGGGCATTGTCTGGCTGGCTCACACCGAGATCTGGGCCCCGTCTCTGGCAGCGTCCAGAGCAAAGTGCCCGAACCCCAGAGACAACTTTGGAACGTCCTGCCCGGACGGGCGTTCCGGGTGGTGAACGGTCCTTGTGTCCGATCTGCCTCCTCTCTCTGTTCGCTGCTCCGTGCGCCTGTGTCCCGCCTCCCCCTCCAGCTGCCCTCCCCCAAGGGGCCCAGCCTCGCTCTGCGGGTGGGAACCTCGTCGTCCGTCCATTTCGCCCGTTGGCTCTGCTCTGTCTCTTCCCGCTGTTCCTTTCAGAGCGGTGCTGCCCGCCGGAGCCAGGGGAGGCGGCGCTGCTGAGTTAGCTAAAGGCAGCAGAGTCCCCAGAAATATTCTCCAGTCCTGTCCTTACGCAGCTGAAAATCGTGGTGGCTTGTTTTTTTTTCTTTTCCGGCGGCTGCGCTTTCAGCCCAGATCTCCCCTGTCAACAGTGACGCCCGGGCCCCTTTGTCAGGCTGATACGGTCAGTTTCGGGAAGCGTGAGAGTAGATTTGCAAAACCAGCGAGGAGTCCGGCAGCGCCGTAACGACGGACATTGGTGTTTTGTGGAAGCGTTGTGGGTAGTTTACATCCCCCCCTCCCCCCGCAGGTGCTTGACTTTGCGCTAATGTCACCAGGTGACACAACAACAGTAGCACAAAGTCAAGCACCTGCACGGGGGACAGAAACCACAACCCTTTCTTGTCACAGGCAGAGAGCTGCCAGAGAGCAGCGGGCCCGGCTTGGCGCTGCACCCGGGGAGATTTCTTTCAGCCAGTTTGCTGGGTAGACCTGGGATTCCCCCAATCACCCCGAGAGCCTTTCTCAAATATAGGCAGAGCGTTTGCTACTCGCCCGTTCTGCGCGCCCGGGGCTGTTGGTAGCGAGATTGTGGGGGTTTGCTAGCCGTTCAGCCCCTCTGACCTACAGCTCCTGGGTGTGGTGACAGGGCGTGCCTCTTAAATGAGGTGACTAAGGAGGGCATAGGAGAGAGGTCTATAAAATCCTGATGGGTCTGGAGAAAGTGAAGAAGGAAACGTGAGGGACTTGTTCCCTTAACATAAGAACTAGGGGTCACCCGATGAAATGAACAGGCAGCAGGTTTAAAACAAACCCAAGGAAGTTTTTCTTCACGCAGCGCACAGTCAACCTGTGGAACTCCTCGCCGGAGGATGTTGTGAAGACCAGGATTTTACCAGGGTTCTAAAAAGAACTAGATACATTCACGGAGGTTAGGTCCATTGGTGGCTGTTAGCCAGGCATGGTGTCCCTGGCCTCTGTTTGTCAGAGGCTGGGAATGGATGACGGGAGGGATCACGTGACGATTCCCTGTTGTGTTCAATCCCTCTGGGGCACCCTGCTGTGGGCAGACAGGACACTGGGCTGGATGGGGCTTTGCTCCGACCCCGTCTGGCGGTTCTTAGACACTTTACACCAGCCCCCTGTGTCCTGTCACCTCAGCCAGTGCGAGCCCCCGGGCATTACCAGGGAAAACCAGAGTCAGGGTGGGACTCCGCCAGTACCCACCTTGGTGGACTCTGATGCTTTCGTTGGTCCCATAAAGTTGAGATGTGCCCTGCCCCCAAACCTCCTGGGCGGGGGAGTAGCCCCGTGCACGGGGACCTTGAGGCCGCAGGGGGGTGGGTTCTGGCTGGGTGCTGGACTGGGCAGGCAAAGCCAGGGTGCCGCACTGCTCCCGGGCCCCCGGCGGTCCAAGGCTACCCGCCGTCGTGCCTTGCAGGTGCTGTTCCGGAAGCTCTACGGCCCCATGTGGAAATCCACCTTTGGGATGTACAAGAACGTCAACGTGGGGAGCCCGGAGCTCCTGGAGCAGCTGCTGAGGCAGGAGGGGAAGTACCCCATGAGGAGTGACATGGCCCTGTGGAAGGAGCACCGGGACACCCGGCAGCTGCCCTACGGCCCCTTCACTGAGTGAGTCCTGCAGCCCCGGCGTGAGCCGTCCCGAGGGTGCACCCCGGCTCTCGCAGCCAGGCAGGGCTGGATCCCTGAGCAGCCAGTGCCGCCCATGGCCTGCCGTACGCGGGAGGCAGGGCCACATGCCAGGTGTGTCCGGAGAGCGACGGGCAGGGGGAGTGGGTCATCGACCCATTGACTCACAGAGCACTGGGACTGGCAGGAACCTTGCGAGGCCAGCGAGTCCAGTCCCCTGCCCTCGCAGCAGGACCCAGCACCATCTAGACCATCCCTGACAGGCGTCTATCCAGCCTGCTCTTCAATATCTCCAGGGATGGAGACTCCACGACCTCCCCGGGCAACTTATCCCAGGGTTTACCCCGACAGGCAGGAAGTTTTCCCTAATGTCCAACCTCAACCTCCCATGCTGCGATTTTCGCCCCTTGCTTCTTGTTCTATCCTCAGAGGCCAAGGGGAACAATTTTTCTCCTTCCTCCTTGTAACACCCTTTTAGATACCTGAAAACTGCTCTCCTGTCCCCGCTCAGCCTGCTCTTTTCCAAACTAAACAAGCCCAATTCTTTCAGTCTCCCTCCTAGCTCACGTTCTCTAGACCTTTCATCTTTCTTGTTGCTCTTTTCTGGACCGTCTCCAATTTCTCCACCTCTTTCCTGAGATGCGGTGCCCAGAACTGGACACAACACTGCAACTGAGGCCTGATCAGCACAGAGCAGAGCGGAAGAATGACTTCTGTGTCTTGCTCACAGCACTCCTGTTCATGCAGCCCACACCATGTTGGCTTTGTTCAATAGCATCACACTGCTGACTCATCTTTAGCTTGTGGGCCACTCTGACCCCTAGATCCCTTTCTGCAGGGCTCCTGCCTAGACAGTCACTTCCCTTCTGTGCGTGTGACACGGATTGTTCCTCCCTAAAGTCAGAGCTGTCTGGTTTTCCCCACGTGTCCTTCCCTGGGGGAACTCCGGCTGGCAGGTTCTGTGTCCATCCGGAGGCGGGCGAGGGTTGAGATTAGGGAACCGGACGCAGGTCAGGAACAGGAACCCTTGTGGAAAACCCACCGGGCCCATGTCACTCGGTTTCCATGTGTGCGGAGAAGCTGAGCTCCGGTGTCTTTCAGAAGAGGGGGGCTTACTTCTGGGGGGCCCGCAGCGCGCTGTCCCGGGCACCGAGGGGCAGGGCCCATCCCCTCCCCATGCGGAAAGGTGGGTGTTGGAGCCGTTTTGTGGCTGGTCAGGCAGCTGGGAATTTGGGAGCCGACAGCTGGGCAGAGGGTGTGGGGACCGTGGCAATGGGGCTGCTTTGGGTGAAATTCTCATGGCAGATCCTTGCCAGGGCTGAGGCCTGGTGCCCGTGCGTGAGCGAAACTCTTTGGCCTGGCGCTGCTGTGGGGGTCAGAGCCTGGGGCAGGGCGGGATCCTGCCAGGGCCAGAGAGAGTCAGGCCGGTGTTACGGGCAGCAGGCGGGTGGAGGGTTGACACGGGGTTTGCCCGCGTGGCGGGCAGTGCCAGCTGCTTCCCCGGAAAGAGCAAGAGCCCTTCTGCCCCAGTGGGCACCTTGGGAGTAACCAGCCCGCAGGGTGCCCAACCTACGCCCCGGAGCAGGGGGCTTTAGTGCCCTGGCCCAGCTGACCCCATCGCCCGGCGTTGCGGGGGCACCCGACATGGTCTATGCGGCCGCAGGCAGCACCTGCCAGCAGTGCCTAGGGGTGGGGGCTGGTACCTCCATTTGGCCATTGCGGGGGGCAGGCAGTGGGCGCGGCTGGAATTGCGGAGGGGGGGAGGGGAGGGTGAATCCCAGTGTTTCGGGGGAGTTCCCTGCCAGTCCCAGCATGCGGGGGGGCGGCTCGGCATCCCTCCCCCAGCTGCCCCTTGGCGTGGGCGGGAGCTGAGCCCTCTGCCTGTGCCAGGGAAGGGGAACGCTGGTACCGCCTGCGGCAGATTCTCAACCAGCGGATGCTGAAGCCGTCGGAGGCCGTGCTGTACGCGGGGGCCATCGGCGAGGTGGTGACGGACCTGGTGGCGCGGCTGCAGGCGGAGCGGGCGGCGAGCCCCTCGGGGGTCTCGGTGGGGGACGTGGCCAACCTGCTCTACAGATTCGCCCTGGAGGGTAGGTGGCAAGGGGGCGGCGTGGGGGGAGGGGTGGGGCTCTGGGGTCCCCGCGGACCTGCTGCAGCCTTGTGCTGCTTCCCTGGAGCCCTCCCCGGCCTGTGCCCCTTGCCCCGTACCAGCCCCTCTGCTCTCCTCCGCGCCAGGCATCTCCTACATCCTCTTTGAGACCCGCATCGGGTGCCTGGAGCCGGAGATCCCCGCCGAGACGCGGCGTTTCATCGACGCCATCGGCCTCATGCTGAAGAACTCCATCTACGCCACCGTCCTGCCTCAGTGGAGCCGGGAGCTGCTGCCCTTCTGGAACCGCTACCTGAGCTGCTGGGACACCATCTTCGCCTTCGGTCTGTGCCCGGCACCACGGCACTGCCACCTGTTAGCTCCCTGCAACCAGGCCCCAGCTTGCAGCCCTCCCCCTCTGCGCAGGGCCCTGGCAGACCCCCCGGCCTGGCCCTGCCCACTCCCGGCAGACTCTCTGCCCAGAGACGGGGGCCAGGCCCTTGGAAGAGCCCGGCCCGGGACACGTTTCTAGCGGAAGAACCGCACGTTGCTCGGCACAGAGAGTGCAGGGGGCTGGAGGGGAAATCGTTTGGTCCCGTGGATCAGCCTGCGGCAGAGCAGCTGGTTTTCAGGGGGCCCAGGATGGGGGTTGCCAGGTGTCTGGCGTTCGCCCCGACTGTCCGTAACTGTCCGTTACTCGGGTCCCCCCGCCAGTTAAAAAAAACTGCCGGCCATTTAAAGGCGCAGCACCTTTTTTTTTTCTCTCAACAGAATTTTTTCCCAGTGTGGTTTTTTTTTGGGGGGGGGGGGGGTGTTCGGTATTTTTTGTTAAACCATCTGGCAACCCTACTCAGGATCCGCGTTTCCCCCCCCACCCTTAATTGAGACACCCCCGGCTGCCCCGGGCCAGCTGCTGGTCTCAGGGGCTCGGGCCAGGGGCTGTTCAGGGTTCTGGGCTCTTGGCCCCGGGGGGTGGAAGGGTCTGTGGGTCCGGGGGGAGTTGCTAACACGGAACCTTTGGCCGGGAGGGGTCCCAGGCAGCTGGAGTCAATCCTGCTGCCTCGGGGTCTCTGCTCCCTCCCCCCCCCCCCCCGGGCCCACTGGCTGCTGAGATCCCAGTCAGCTACATGGCAGGACAGTCCGCACAGGGAGACCGACCTGCTCTATGTCTCATGGCCAAGGCCCCCCGCCCCCTCCCGGTCTGCCCTGGGGGGCAACAAGGAGCCACTCCACCCCAGGCAGCTATGGCTGGGGGTGCTGGAAACATGCCCTGGCCATGGTGCCTTCCCAGCCTGGCCCCTCCAGTGCCCCTTCGGGGGTTGAAATCTCCTGGCTGGCCCCTGCAATGAATTCATGCCCCCCCCATCTCTAAGGTCTCTGGCTATAGCCCGGGGCTGGCCTGTAGCCACCCCGACCCACCTCATCTCTCGATGCCCCCAAGCCAGCTCCCCCTGGGCCAGCCCTCACCCGCCTGGACTCTCTGGCCCTGCAGGCAAGAAGCTGATTGACAAGAGGACGGAGGAGCTGGAGGGGCAGCTGGAGCGGGGGGAGCAGGTGTCGGGCTACCTGAGCTACCTGCTGGCCAGCGGCAGGCTGACGCCGGAGGAGGTGTACGGCAGCGTGGCCGAGCTGCTGCTGGCCGGCGTGGACACGGTAGGGAGGCCTGGCCAAACGGCACCGGGCTCCTGCCGCCTCCCGGCCCTGGCGGGTCAGGCTGGGGGCTGTTTGCGGAGGAGCTGCTCAGGGAGGGGAGGGCCCCCTAGGGCAGCTGGGGAGAGGGGGGCTCTGGAAAGGCGCAACTCACTCGCCACGAGCTCAGTGCCTGTCGGGCCTCGTGGGGAGGGCAGCAGGCCAGCCTGGATTCCACTCTTGGCTTGCCACAGCTGAGTCGTGGCCCCCTCTGGGCCTCAGTTTCCCCTCCCAGCCTTTGTTTGTCTGGTCTGTTTCGATGGGGAGATCTTTAGGGCAGGAGCTGCCCCGACTGTCTGTGGGCAGGGCCTGGCCCAATGGGCCCCCCTCCATGGGGGTCTGGGCAGTCACAGCCTGCTCCTGCTTTCCCTCCCTGAGACCTGGCTTGTGTCCATGTGGCTCCCTCACCCTGCTCTGCTGTCACCCCCCAGACGTCCAACACCCTGTCCTGGGCTCTCTACCACCTGGCCCGGGACCCAGCGATCCAGGCCTCCTTGCACCAGGAGGTGGAGAGCGTCGTGCCCAGAGAGCGGGTCCCCAGCGCTGAGGATCTGGCCAAGATGCCCTTGCTGAGGGCCGTGATCAAGGAGACGCTCAGGTACAGCCCCGGCCCGGTCGGGCTACTGAGAGAGGCCCCCCATGGCGGGCCGCCCGCCCCAGCTGGATGGCATCTTGGGTGGGACCATGCCCCGGATGGGAGGGCTCCGTCAGTGTCGTGCACTCACTAACCTCCCCTTGGCCCCCTCCCCAGCCACGCCCCAGGGCCACGGCTCTGCACCCGGTGCCAGTCGGAACCCGGGACCAACCAGTCCACCAGGGTATGTGCCAGGCCGGCGTGGCAGCCAGGGCACTGGCTCCAGCCCAGCAGCCGGTCTCTGCTCTCCCTGCCTGTCTCCAGCGGGGCCCCGGAGCTCATGGCCCCGCCCTGCCAGGGGCAACACAGAGAGGCAAACGGTGCAGCTGGCCAGGCGCCCGGGCGCTGGGAAACGGCAGCGCCACCCGCCTGGCACGTTTGTGACGGGTCCCCAGCCTCTCGCGCCTCCGCCAAGCAGCCTGTGCCCAGGGTACCCGCGGGGCTGGCAGAGCAGCAGCCGGCCGGAGGGGCCCAGAGGCGGTCTGGGGTTTTGCCTCGCCAGCAGCCCCCTTTTCTCCTCCCTCCCTCGGGCCCCTCTCGCCTCCCTGCCGCAGGCTGTACCCCGTGGTCCCCACCAACGCCAGGGTCATCGTGGAGAAGGACATCGCCATCGGCGGCTATCGCTTCCCGAAGGACGTGAGTGGGGGTCCCTGGTCTGCCCCCCCCCCCCCCCCGCCGGGTCAGACTGTCCAGGGACCCGGCTGCCCTGGTGACGGGTCCCTGGACGGGGCTGGAGGAACTAATGTCCCATGTGAAGGCAGCACAAAAGCTGCTCCCCATTGGGCACAGCAGATAACTGCTTGGAAGGGGACAAGCCTAAAGCAGGGGGTGGGGGGAGCCCAAGGGCGGGCTGGCAGGGGCTGCAGGGCAGGAGTGAGGGGCACTGGCAGGGCTGGAGGGGGGCAGCGCTGGGGGCAGGGGCTGCAGGTCGGGAGTGAGGGGCACCGGCAGGGCTGGGGGGGCAGCGCTGGGGGCAGGGGCTGCAGGTCGGGAGTGGGGGGCACTGGCAGGGCTGGGGGGGGCAGCGCTGGGGGCAGGGGGTGCAGGTCGGGAGTGAGGGGCACCGGCAGGGCTGGGGGGGCAGCGCTGGGGGCAGGGGGTGCAGGTCGGGAGTGAGGGGCACCGGCAGGGCTGGGGGGGCAGCGCTGGGGGTAGGGGCTGCAGGTCGGGAGTGAGGGGCACCGGCAGGGCTGGGGGGGCAGCGCTGGGGGTAGGGGCTGCAGGTCGGGAGTGAGGGGCACTGGCAGGGCTGGGGGGGGGCAGCGCTGGGGGTAGGGGCTGCAGGTCGGGAGTGAGGGGCACCGGCAGGGCTGGGGGGGGGGCAGCGGCTGCAGGTTGGGAGTGAGGGGCACCGGCAGGGCTGGGGGGGCAGCGCTGGGGGTAGGGCTGCAGGTCGGGAGTGAGGGGCACCGGCAGGGCTGGGGGGGCAGCGCTGGGGGTAGGGCTGCAGGTCGGGAGTGAGGGGCACCGGCAGGGCTGGGGGGGCAGTGCTGGGGGCAGGGGCTGCAGGTCGGGAGTGGGGGGCACCGGCAGGGCTGCGGGGGGGGGGGCAGCGCTGGGGGTAGGGCTGCAGGTCGGGAGTGGGGGGCACTGGCAGGGCTGGGGGGGCAGCGCTGGGGGCAGGGGCTGCAGGTCAGGAGTGAGGGGCACCGGCAGGGCTGGGGGGGGGCAGCGCTGGGGGCAGGGGCTGCAGGTCGGGAATGAGGGGCACTGGCAGGGCTGCGGGGGGGGGGGCAGGACTGCCTGGCTCCCATCAAGGGCTGCTGGCAATTAAGCACGTGCCAGGCATAGACCCCCCCCCCGGGCTGGTCCCCGGTGGTTGCTAGGCGGCGCGGTGCGTTGCCGGGCGCCCGGGTTGCCGTGGGGACGTTTCTCACCATCTTGTGTCCGGCTGCCCAGACGCTCTTCGTGCTGGCTCACTACGCGATGGCGCACGACGCGACCAGCTTCCCGGAGCCCGAGCGCTTCCTGCCCCAGCGCTGGCTCCGGGGCCACGGCTCTTCCCACCACCCCTTCAGCTCCATCCCCTTCGGCTACGGGGTCCGGGGCTGCCTGGGCCGCCGCATCGCTGAGCTGGAGATGCACCTGGCTCTGGCCAGGGTGAGTGGGGCCCGTGGGGCCGGCGGGCGGAGGGGGCGTGGCCAGGCTGGAGCTAGAGGTGCCCAGCCCCCGAGCAATGAAGCCATGGGGCGTGTGGCCCCCCTGGTCTCAGGGACACCCTCTGCCTGGGGGGGTTGGGCCCCTCCCCCTGCTGGGACTGAACCCCACCGAATGCCCCCTTCCCGGCACCAGGGGGGCTGGTGGCAGGGCCACGGGGGAGAACGCGCCCGAGGGAGAGGGGCTGGAGAGAGCCTGGGGAGGGGGCTCCGGCCATGGACGCGACCAGGCGTCTCCTCCCCACAGATCAGCCAGACGTTCGAGCTGCGCCCGGAGCCCAACAGCAAGGAGGTGACGCCCCTCTCCCGCATCGTCCTGGTGCCCAACCGGCCCATCAACCTGCAGTTCCTTGCCCGGCAGCCGGCCCCCTGAGCGCACCCGCCCCACAGCACCGTCGGCATCCGCCCCACAGCGGCATCTGCCCCACGGCGTCGTCAGCATCCGCCCCACAGCGCCGTCGGCATCCGCCCCACAGCGGCATCTGCCCCACGGCGTCGTCAGCATCCGCCCCACAGCGCCGTCGGCATCCGCCCCACAGCGGCATCTGCCCCACGGCGCCGTCGGCATCCGCCCTACAGCGGCATCTGCCCCACGGCGTCGTCAGCATCCGCCCCACAGCGCCGTCGGCATCCGCCCCACAGCGGCATCTGCCCCACGGCGTCGTCAGCATCCGCCCCACAGCGCCGTCGGCATCCGCTCTACAGCGGCATCTGCCCCACGGCGTCGTCAGCATCCGCCCCACAGCGCCGTCGGCATCCGCCCTACAGCGGCATCTGCCCCACGGCGCCGTCGGCATCCGCCCTACAGCGGCATCCGCCCCACGGCGCCCGCCCCTCGCCAGGCCAGAGAGGCTCGATGGCTCTGCCCCACCTCGCCGCTGGGCCCGGTGAAGGCAGCAGCCCCATGGAACCAGGGCAGGGATCCGGCTGGCAGGGCCGAGCAGCAGCCGTGGGGTGTCCGTTTAGCTGGGAGACGGGCCATGCCCCGGGTGGGGCAGGGGTCTGGCTGATGCCCGCAGCAGTGACCGTACCCGCTGGGTCCCCATGTGCTCAGACAGCTGGGGGGCTCCTGTCTCCTTTGGAGGAGCCTGCTGGGGGGCCCAGGCCCTGACGCATTTCTGTCCCCTGGCCCCCCCACACCAATTGTGGTTCATTCATTTCCAGCCCCCCAGGCCTGTGCTGCCTAGCAGGGCCCTTTGGCCAGCTAGAGCTCGCGCCCAGAGGCTGGCACCCGGCCTGGGCGTCGCTCCAGCTCCCAGGGAGGGGCCCCATGTAACCGTGGAAGCTCAAATCTCCCCCTGGGCTGCCCAGGCTGGGCACAGGGAGGGGCTGTGGGGTCTGCCCCAGGCAGAAGCCCCAACGTGTCCCTGCACCCCCCCAACACACACACACCCCTTTGGCTCCTGGGTTCCTGCCCAGCGCTGGCTCTGCCTCATGTTCCCCCCTGGACTTGGGCCCTGGGGCTGGCTGCAGAGCAGGGGCCGGCTAGGCCCAAGTGCGGGGGCCGGGGTGGCGGCTGGGCAGCCGGCACGGCCCGGGGAGCAGGGTGCCGGTAGCCCTGCCGGGCGCTCGAGGGTGCAGAGTGCTCTGGGGAGGTGCCCCGGGGCGGGTTCCCGGGGCAGCACTGGGGATGCCAGCCTGGGGCGTGCGAGGGAGGCGCTCTCACACACTCAGCAGGAGGCGCACGGCCACAGGCAGCCAGGAATCAGAACCAGCCACCCGGCTCCCCCCCCGCCAATCACCAGCCGGGGCCAGGGTTCATGGGCTACCCTACAATAACACACCAGGGGGCAAAGGTCAGTGTCCAAGCAGTGTGAGCGCCTCGGCCCCCGCGCAGGGGGGCGCGACCACCCGCTGACAGCAGGGGCGGGTCCCAGCCCTGGCAAGGGGAGCACGCAGGGTCGTGGCCCACACCCGGCGGGAGCAGGCGGGGCGAGCAGTCTGGCTTGCGAAGGAGCTGGGGGGCGGGGAGGGGCTGGACTCTGCAGGCATGTCCCATGCCACGGGGCCAGGCGCTAAGCCGAGGTGCAGCTCCGGGGCTCCGGCCGGCCGCTCGGGTTTCCCGTGTCCTGCTGCTCTTCCGCTCCCAGCGGGGCGGCCCGGGCGCCCAGACGGACGTGGCAGCGACACATCCCGGCGCCGTCAGAGCGAGTGCCGGTTGAGGCCTGCAGAAAGCGGGGTGGGGAGTTAACAGGATGCAGCAGCTTCCCCCCCTGCTTCTGGGGCCCCCGCCCCCAGGGTGGCACGGCTCCAGGCACCCGCTGCAGGCCCAGCATGCCATGCCCTGGCTGGGGCGGGTAGCGTGGGACCTGCAGCTCCCCGGGCTGGCCACCACCTCCTCCCCAGGCTGGCTGCACAGCCCGCGCACCCCCTGGGCCCCGAGCCCAGACCCACCCGCTGCGCAGAGCGGGAGCTGCCGGCTCCAGACGCAGGGAGGCCAGGGACCGGCTCCAGCCCAGGCGGTGGGAGCGTCCGGCTCTGGGCGGGCAGAGGGCTGTCAGGCAGGAATAGCTCCCACCCAGGCCGGCTGCAGCCAGGTTAGAACCAGGCCCCAAGCCGCCCTCCCCCGCCTGCCTGGGCTACCCCCGCAGCATCCATCCTGCCCCAGAGCGCAGGCGACTGGCTGAAGGGGGGCAGCTGTGAGCAAAGGCCACCAGGGCACAAAGCGGCAGCCAGGCGCATGCCACGGGAAAGGCCCCGTTTCTCCGGCCCTGGTCTCTCTGGCCAAGCAGCCGTCTAGGAGCTGCTGGCAGGGGCATGCAGCCCACCCCACCACACGCACACCCCCGTGCCCAGCAAGGCTGGGGGGGCCCTGGGACCTGGCCACACTGGGGGGGGGGCACATGACCCAGGTGGCCCTGCATGCCAGGTGAGCTCTGCACCCGCTCTGGCCAAATGTGCCAGCCAAGCTGAGTCTGAACACGCACGCAGGAAGCCCCGGCGATGCCCCCAGCAGCCAGACAGCCTGCCCGCTCCCCGCCTTAGTAACTTACCAGCCCTGCTTCCTTTGCAGTAACTTCCACCCCCCCCCCCCCCCCGTACTTAATAAACCCACGTGTGTCTGATCCAGCTGGGGGAGTCATTGCAGGGGGGGCTGTGTGCGTCTCCTGGCTACAGGGAGCAAACTCCCGGAGCTTCCCGTGTGGACAGCGCTGGGGTGGAGCACGCTGCTTCATGGGGGCTTGGTCCCATGGGGGCTGTGCTGGGGGCCAGTCCCTGCAGCTGCACCATCTGTGTTCCCCTGCTGGGGGCGGTTTCCCCAGCTCTGGCCTTGGCTGGGGAGACGGAGGGCGCCCGAGGGCCGGCAGGCGGCCTCAGGGGTCTGAGGGGCACACCGGCTGGCAGTCTCCAGGGGATCTGGGACCCAGCCAGGCACATGCATCTCCCAGTGGCAGGCACAGAGGAAAGCCAGGAGCCAGGGATGACAGGGCCGCGGGGGGAGCTGCTCTGGGCATACCCCCCCCCAGCCGGCGGCTGCGGTTTGCTCGTGCGGCCGGAGGGGGCGCCGCTGTGCCGAGAGCGGAGGCGGCCGGCCGGAGACCGGCTGCGGGCAGCGATACAGACCTGGAGCGCAGCCGGCCCGCGGGGTGGCGAGGCAGGGCGGGAGGCCGAGGGCTGAGCCTACCTGAGCCGGAGGAAATGGAGGGGACGGATGGAGAAAGGACGGAGCGTCGCGGGCTAAGAGCTAAGAGCATCGATACCTGCGGGCGTCAGCACCAGGGCCTGCAGGATGTCGGAGAGGGACAGGATCCCCCGCGGGAAGTTCTGCTCGTCCACCAGAACCAGGCGATGGACCTGCCAGCCCAACGAGACCCGTCAGCCTCCGGCCAGCCGGGGTGGGGCACAGCCCAGTGGGAGAGGGGTCAGAGGAGACAGGATATATGCAGGGAAGGGGGTCAGCCAGTGGCGGGTTGGAGGGGAGATTTGGGGGCTGGTTGGAGGGGGGATTTGGGGGTCAATGAGAGGTTGGAGGGGGATTTGGGGTCAGTGGAGGAGTCAGAGGGGGTATTTGGGGATCAATTGGTGGGGGGCTCGGGGTATTTGGGGGTCAGGGGAATTTGGGAGACAGTTGGAGCAGGACTTTGGGGGTCGGTCAGTGGGGGGTCGGTCAGAGGGGGTTTGGGGGTCAGTCAGTGGGGGTCAGAAGGGGGATTTGGGGGTCAGTCGGTCAGTGGGGAGGTCAGAGGGGGATTTGGGGGTCGGTCAGAGGGGGATTTGGGGGTCAGTCAGAGGGGGATTTGGGGGTCAGTCGGTCGGTGGGGGGTCAGATGGGGATTTGGGGGTCAGTTGGTCAGTGGGGGGGTCAGAAGGGGGATTTGGGGGTCGGTCGGTCAGTGGTGGGTCAGAGAGGGATTTGGGGGTCAGTCAGTGGGGGTCAGAAGGGGGATTTGGGGGTCGGTCGGTCAGTGGTGGGTCAGAGAGGGATTTGGGGGTCGGTCAGTGGGGGTCAGAAGGGGGATTTGGGGGTCAGTCGGTCGGTGGGGGGTCAGATGGGGATTTGGGGGTCAGAAGGGGGATTTGGGGGTCAGTCGGTCGGTGGGGGGTCAGATGGGGATTTGGGGGTCGGTCGGTGGGGGTGTCCAGGGGAGGGGGCTGGGTCTGCGGGGTATAGGGCAGTGCTGGCGTCCGGGCGAGGGAAGCGAGTCTGGAGATGGCCAACCGCGCGCAGGGCCAGGCGGGCGCCCAGCTGGGACCTGGCCCAACCCCCCTACCTGCTCCTTTGCGATGCGGTCGATGACGGTGCCCAGCGTCTCGTGGGGGCGGCAGGTGAGCACCCCCTCCAGGCAGAGCGAGCGCCGCGCCAGCGCCTCCCGCACACTCATGTCCAGGTGGTTGTAGGTTTTCTGGGCAGCCAGGTGCTGGGGGGACGGCCGGCCACAGTCAGGGGCCCGGCAAGGCACTGGAGACCCCGGCCCCCTCGTGTGGGTCGGGGTCAGCCCCACTGTCCTGCTGCCCCACAATCCCTCCCCCAGCCCGAGCGAGGGGACTCGGCTTCGCTTCCCCCCCAAGCTCTGTGCTGTGAATCAGCCGCCACGTCCCACCCCAGAGGTGGCTGCGCTGGGGGCGGGGGGATCCCTGCCCAAGAAGGCGCGAGGCAGAGGGCAGCAGTGACCCACGGTGGCCGGGGAGGGACGTGCCCCCCTGCCCAGAGCCCAGCGAGCCAGCCCCAGCGGCAATACTCACAATGACGTCGAAGCGGGAGTACAGGCCCACCACCTGCCCTGGAAGGAGACAGAGAGCGGGGGTTACCGGGCGGGGGGGCGGGGGGGGCAGGGTTTGCAATGGGGGGTGGCCCCCAAGGCCCCTGGGCCCGACAGCCAGTGGAGGAGCGAGCCAGGGGCCTGCACAGCGGGGGTTCAACATGCCACGGGTGGAAGATCTGGGGGGAGCGGGACAGGGCCCCCGGGCCTGCCTACCGGCTGCGTTGACCACGGGCAGCGCCGACACCCGGCGGTCGACGAAGATCTCCAGGGCCGTGTGGACGGGCGCGGTCTCCAGCACCATGGCCACGTCCCGGAAGGTGCCCACGCCCAGCTCCTGGATGGTCCTCTGCAGGCAGCTCGGCTTGGGCAGCGTGGCCCCCTGGCAGGCAAAGGGCAGCGATTGGGGCAGCTCCCGGGCAGGGCTGGGGATTGCACTGACAGCGCCCTGGGCTGTGAGCCCCACAGGGGGACGCTGCCCCCCGCCCCCACCCTGCACACTGCTGGGCCCAGCCTCCCTTGAGTCAAGCCAAGGGCAAAGGCCTGCAGACCCCTCCAGCAGTGGTACGTGGCAGCAAGCGGGCCCTGCACGCTACCTGCACGCACGCATCTCCCGTACACCCCTGCACGCTACCTGCACGCATGCAACCTCTGCACGCACGCATCTCCCGTACACCCCTGCACGCTACCTGCACGCACGCATCTCCCGTACACCCCTGCACGCTACCTGCACGCACACACCTGCCGTACACCCCTGCACGCTACCTGCACGCACACATCTCCCGTACACCCCTGCACGCTACCTGCACGCACACATCTCCCGTACACCCCTGCACGCTACCTGCACGCACGCATCTCCCGTACACCCCTGCACGCTACCTGCACGCACACACCTGCCGTACACCCCTGCACGCTACCTGCACGCACACATCTCCCGTACACCCCTGCACGCTACCTGCACGCATGCAACCTCTGCACGCACGCATCTCCCGTACACCCCTGCACGCTACCTGCACGCACGCATCTCCCGTACACCCCTGCACGCTACCTGCACGCACGCATCTCCCGTACACCCCTGCACGCTACCTGCACGCACACATCTCCCGTACACCCCTGCACGCTACCTGCACGCATGCAACCTCTGCACGCACGCATCTCCCGTACACCCCTGCACGCTACCTGCACGCACGCATCTCCCGTACACCCCTGCACGCTACCTGCACGCATGCAACCTCTGCACGCACGCATCTGCCGTAGACCCCCGCGCGCTACCTGCACGCACGCATCTCCCGTAGACCCCCGCGCGCTACCTGCACGCACGCAACCCCTGCATGCACACAACTCGTGCGCACCCCCTGCACACTCCCTTTTGCATGCACACATCTTCCTGGATACAAGCCCCCTTCAGGTGCACTACAAAGGCCTGCAGGTGGCACGTGGGGGCGTGTGAATGCGCCTGCCACCCGCCCCCTCCCAGCACCCCCTACCCAAACGCAGGCACCTCTGCCCCCGGGCTGCGCACAGACCGACCCACGGCCACCCCTCGCCCCCCGCCCTGGCAGATACACTCCTCCTCCCCCACTCCTCACGCAGACGGGCCTCACCGTCCCCCCATGCCTCCCCACCTGCTGGAGCGGGCCCATGGGCCCTGCAAATTCCCTGCTGGTGCCACCCTCCCCTCCCCCGCAGGGTGGTGCTGGGGCACTGCCCCTCCCCTCCCCCACTCACGAAGATGTGCAGGAACTTGAGGATGCGCTTGTGGGTCAAGATGTGCAGCACGTTGCCGGAGCCCGGCTCGATCACCGGCAGCCGGTGGATCTTGTTCTTGATCAGGAAGTAGACAGCGTCGAAGAGGCTGGGGAAACCGAGGCAGGGGTGGGGGTAGGGAACATTGGACAGGAATGTCCCCTCCCTAGGGCGCAGGGCACGCTGGAGTAACACCTAGGATGGGGGGCTCAGGAGTTCCCCTCCCCCGTCGCCCTGGCCTCCTGCCCTAGAGCCAACCAGTGCTGGGTTGTGCCCATGGCTGGCCCGCAGCTCAGCTCAGCCCTGGCTGCCGACGTGGGGGCCCAGACACCTGGGTTCTGTCTTGGCCTCGCCCCTCATCTTCCAACCGCCCCCCCAGCTCATGCAGGGCCTCCCCCACCAGGGGCTGCAGCAGTAGGCTCCATCTAGGACAGCAAGTGTCTCAGCTTGGCCAGAGACAGCCCCCCCAGTGCTCCCCCCACAGGGCTGGGGGTTACCTGTCATTGGGGGAGATGGAGACCAAGGGCTTCAGACAGCCGTGCAGATAAACCTCTGGAAAGGAAGCAGAGGGGAGGAGCTGGGGATTGGGGGCCCTGGAGGTCCAGTGGGAGGAGCTGGGGATTGGGGGCCCTGGAGGTCCAGTGGGAGGAGCTGGGGGGCAGAGGCGCTGGGGGGCAGAGGGAGGAGCTGGGGGTCGGGGCACTGGGGGGCCCAGAGGGAGGAGCTGGAGGTCGGAGGCGCTGGGGGGCAGAGGGAGGAGCTGGGGGGCAGAGGGAGGCGCTGGGGGACAGAGGGAGGCGCTGGGGGTCGGGGTGCTGGGAGGCAGAGGGAGGAGCTGGGGGGCAGAGGTGCTGGGGGGCAGAGGGAGGAGCTGGGGGTCGGGGCACTGGGGGGCCAAGAGGGAGAAGCTGGAGGTTGGAGGCGCTGGGGGGCAGAGGGGGGCGCTGGGGGGCAGAGGGGGGCGCTGGGGGGCAGAGGGAGGAGCTGGGGGTCGGAGGCACTGGGGGGCAGAGGGAGGCGCTGGGGGTCGGGGTGCTGGGGGGCAGAGGGAGGAGCTGGGGGTCAGGGGCGCTGGGGGGCAGAGGGAGGAGCTGGAGGTCGGAGGCGCTGGGGGGCAGAGGGAGGAGCTGGGGGTCGGGGTGCTGGGGGGCAGAGGGAGGAGCTGGGGGGTCAGGGGCGCTGGGGGGCAGAGGGAGGAGCTGGGGGTTGGGGTGCTGGGGGGTCAGGGTGCTGGGGGGCAGAGGGAGGAGCTGGGGGTCGGGGTGCTGGGGGCCAGAGGGAGGAGCTGGGGACAGAGGGGATGACCCCTAGCGCTGAGCCGGTTCGGTGTCTGTGTTGCTCTGCAGGGGGGCGGTGACCCCAACTCAGGCCTTTGCTGCTGGGGAGACCAGAGGATCTGGCCCAGCAGGCGGGGGGGGGGGGGAGCCCCAGGGAGCAGGAAGGGGGCGTCCCACAACCCCAAGGGGATGCCTGTGACCTATCCCATCCCTGGCCCCCCACTACGCCCCCTTCCCTGCCCCCACTGCAAGCCCTGGGCGCCCCCTGTGGTGCAGTGGGGGGGGGCTGTCTGCTCGCTGGGCGCTAGGCGTGGGCTGTGGGCGCCCCCTACTGGCCTGTGTCAGTAGCGCTGCCCGGGGCGGGGGGGGGTCGCCTCGGAGCTCCAGCCCGCAGACCGTGGCCGGCCGGGCTCTCCCCTGAACACAGGAAGGGGGGCTACCGGGCAGGGGGGCTCAGTGGCTCTGGGAGCGGCACAGTCGTGGCTGGGAAGACGTGAGGAGACTGAGCTGAGTACTGAGGGTTCGGGGCCCGTGCACCCACCCCACGGGGTCTAGGGCGGCCAGCCCCCGACTCCTGCACCCGCATCCCGTCTGGGCCGGGCTGTATCCCGGGGAAGCAAGAACCCCCGTTGGACCGGCTGGTGGAGTCCCATCTGGCTGCAGACGGGGTGCAGGGTGGGGGGTCCCCGATGCGCGTCGCACCCCCTTACCTCTCCAGGTCTCAATTTTATGCTCCTCCAGCTCGTAGATCTGCACCTGTAGCGCAGGAAAGGGGGTGAGCCGGGGGCCCTGCAGGGAGGGGCATGTTGGGGGCAGGTTTAGGGGGTGCTGGGAGCTGCCTTTGACGGCGCGAAGCCCCAGGGGCCCATCGGGGTGACCCCACAGCCCCCCAGGCGCCTGATGGGCATTGGAGCCCCGCCGGCTCGGCTGGCATCGTGCACCACGCCGGGCGCCCAAATCCCAGAGGCACGGCGCCCAAATCCCAGAGGCACGGCGCCCAAATCCCAGAGGCACGGCGCCCGCAGGGACATCTCTGGGGCCTGCCGGAGCGGCTCGTCCCGCTCCCATCTATCCCTGTGGCCAGCTCTGGCCAGGGGCGCTCTCCCCGGCCCCCAGCAGGAACTGATCAGTGCCCCCTCCCACCCCACAAGCAGCGGCTGCCGGTCAAGCCGGTCCCGAGCCCCTCCCCGCCTGCTGGGGGGTGATGCGTGGGGGGAGCCGCCCCCAGGATGGCAGGGCCCCCAGGCAGCTCACCAGCGGGGACCGGTAGTAGCGCTGCAGGATGTTGATGAAATCTGTGATGGTCAGCATGCCTGCAGGGAGAGACAGGCCAGGTTGGGGGGGCAGCTGGTGGGGGGCACCGGGGCCACTCCCCAGTGGCTGATTCACAGCCCCACAGGGCACACACCGGCCGGGCAGCGGCACCCACAGCCCTCCCCAGAGCCCCACGGGGGGCCACCCACCCCCGCCCGGCCCCTGGCACAGTCACCATGTGGCCTGTTTGCAGAGACAGACCCAGGGCCCGGGTGCAGCCCACAAGGGGTGAACGAAGCCAGCAGAGAGGGGCAAGGGAACTGGGCAGGAGCGAACCAGCGCCCTGCCAGCGGGGCCCTGGAGCACAAAGGACTGAGCCACACTGGGAATCCGGGGGCAGCAGCCTCCCATTGGCTGCTGTGCCCCCCCCACACACTCACCCACAAAGCACTGCCGCTCGCTGTCCCAGAGCGGGGCGGCCCGCACCCCGTTGGCCACCAGCGCCAGGAAGGCCTTCTTCATCTGCAAGCCGAGCAGAGGGGCATGAGACCCTGGGGGGACAGGGCCGGCCCTGCCCTGTCTCAGGGGGCTGCAGCACTGCTCCCCAGGCCCCCAGCCCCAGCGCCCAGGGCAGCCCTGCAGGGCGGGAGCCGCTCCTGCCTCTCACCTGCAGCGTGGTGTCGAAGACCAGCAGCTTGGAGCTGGTGGGGATGGCCGCGTAGCAGCTGTGATCCTGCAGGAAACGCATGTAGGTCTCGGCCTCGGGGCCCTGGAACACGGCGTCCGGGCACAGCGCCGGCAGCTCGGCGAGCACAGGGGGGCTCCTGGCATCCGAGTCCACAGCCTCGGCATCAGAGCCAACCTGCTGGGCATCGGAGCCCTCGCTGGGGCCCATCACCCTGGCGTCGGAGCCTGTATCCTTGGTACGGGAGCCCTTGCTAGGGCCCATCACCCTGGCCTCGGAGCCTGTATCCTTGGTACGGGAGCCCTTGCTAGGGCCCATCACCCTGGCGTCGGAGCCTGTATCCTTGGTACGGGAGCCCTTGCTAGGGCCCATCACCCTGGCCTCGGAGCCTGTATCCTTGGTACGGGAGCCCATCACCGTGGCATCTGCACCTGTTTCTCTGGCACTGGAGCCTGCCTCGCTGGCGTCAGCACCTGCCTCCGCGCTCTCTGGGTCCAGGCAGGAACCTAGTGGGATGAGGTCGCTGTGATGTGACGCCGGAATGTCGCTGGGCGCTAGGTTTGGGCTGGGGGTGACCCCTACTGGCCTGCGTCTGTAACACTGCCCGGGGGGGTCGCCTGAGGAACCTCAGGTCACTAGACAGTGACCCCCCGGTTGGCACCTGTCGAGGGGGGGGCTGGACACAGGGGGGTGGTTTGGAGAAGAGTCACTTTGGCTGGAGCACACGTGGAGAGAAGGCACCAAGCGGAGCGCGGGGAGTCCAGGGCCGGGGCACCCCTCCCCCAAGGGGCCTGAGGCTGCCTGGCCCTGACTCCTGTTCTACTGGCTGGCGGAGTCTCATCTCGCCGCTTCGGGGGTGCAGAATCGGGGGCTCCCCTGGCATCTTGCTTTGCCCAGCCCATTCCGGTCCCAAAGCCCCATGAATGGCCAAGCCACGGGCTGCAGGCGCCAGGGCCCCCAACCCGGAGATCTCAGCTTGGGGACTGACAACCCAGGGGTGTGTCTGGGGCTCAGGGCAGACTCTGCCCCCCCGGCTGTGTCAGGAAGGGTCGGCCCGAGGAGTTGGTGGGAAAGGCACGTCGGGCTCCGGTGCCTGTGATCAGCCGTGTCCAGCAGGGAGAGCCGGGACTGGGGGGAGGGGCTGTGGGCTGGGAGTAAGGGGCATCAGCAGAGCTTATGGGGCTGACGAGTGAGGCATTTGCTGCACAGATGAGCGAAGCTGCCCCCCTCCCGCCCCCTACTCACCTACTTCATGTGAGAAGAGACCTGTGGCCAGCGGCTGCACCTGGGGGGGGGGGGGGGGGGGAGAGAGAAATCCATGGGGATGCAGGCAGAAACAAGAACCGGCCCATGTGTCTCCAGGACCCCAGTGCCTACAGGCCCTGCTAGGCAGCCCTGCTCTCCCGCCCATCACCAGGGCATCAGGGCCTGGCATCGGCCAACTCCAGAAGGGAGCAGGCCAAGCAGGACGGCCCCAAACCAGCAGTTTCTCTGCAACTAGCTCCATCCACTCCCTCCCCGGGTCAGGCCCCGCTCCCAGCCTGCATGCCCAGGCTCTGCGCCACCCCCAGCTCAGGGCACCCAGGGCTCTGCCTCTGGGGCCGAATTACCCACCGGGATCTGCCAATGCCTGGAGCCGCCCATCTGGAATGGCAGGAGAGCTGGGCCTGGAGGTGCCAGGCTGGGCCACGCTGCCCATAGGGCTGAGGGGGCAGCGGGGCGTTGGGGTCACACGCTTGCTGGGCACCATGCCCAGGGCTCCTACAGCAGGATGGGCTGCCCTGGCTGGCTGGGGGGGACGGGGGCAGGGGTGGCGGGGCAGATGGGGTGAAGATGAGGGTGGAGAGGGCTGAGAGGCGGCAGGGGACAGCCAGGAAGGGGGTGGGGCGGCTGCAGTGGGGCAGGCCATGGGGCACGCGGGAGGGTGAGAAGCTGGGAGGAGACAAGGTTCCAGTGATCAAGGCCTGGCCCAGAGTGGGGGCAGGGCAGAGGAGTTTGCTGAGGGGGCAGCACGGGGGGGGGAGGGAAATGGGTCTGAGCAGCTCAGGGGCTGGAATGGACACGCCCCCCCCATAGGCACTCCTCTTGGGAGTGGGGGGTGCCCAGTTCCCCCCCTCCCGGCAGTGCTCAAAGCCACGTCCAGCCCCACTGCCCCCAAACCCCCGTCACCCTCACACAGCTGGGCCCGGAAAGCAGCCCCCGAGAGACACTGGAGGCCTCAAGGGGCTGCCCCAGGGTAGCTGCCAATGCCCCTGGGGTAGATTCATGGCCCCACCCCAACCCCTGAGAACTGAGGGGGGGAGATCACAGCCCCCCTAGAGACAGACACCCACCACCACCACAGAGACACCCCCATAGCCTTAGAAACACCCCCAGACACACCCCCAGACACACCCAACAGAGACTGTGTGTGTGTGAGAGAGAGAGACCCTACGATAACAAGACAGTGAGTGTGAGAGACCCTACACAGTGTGCAGCGGCGGTCAAAAAGGCAAATAGGATGCTAGGAATTATTAGGAAAGGGATAGAAAATAAGACCCAGAATAACTTACTGCCCCTGTATAAAACTATGGTACGCCCACATCTGGAATACTGTGTACAGATGTGGTCTCCTCACCTCAAGAAAGGTTTTTTGGCCTTGGAAAGGGTTCAGAAAAGAGCAACTAAAATGATTAGGGGTTTGGAACAGGTCCCATATGAGGAGAGGTGAAAGCGACTGGGACTTTTCAGTTTGGAAAAGAGGAGACCGAGGGGGGATATGATAGAGGTCTATAAAATCATGAGTGGTGTGGAGAGGGCGAATAAAGAAAAGTTATTTATTAGTTCCTATAATAGAAGAACAAGAGGACACCAAATGAAATTAATGGGTAGCAGGTTTAAAACTAATAAAAGAAAGTTCTTCTTCACACAGCAACCTGTGGAACTCCTTGCCAGAGGAGGCTGTGAAGGCTAGGACTATAACAGAGTTTAAAGAGAAGCTAGATAAATTCATGGAGGTTAGGTCCATAAAAGGCTATTAGCCAGGGGATAAAATGGTGTCCCTGGCCTCTGTTTGTCAGAGGCTGGAGAGGGATGGCAGGAGACAAATCGCTTGATCATTGTCTTCGATCCACCCCCTCTGGGGCACCTGGTGCTGGCCACTGTCGGCAGACAGGATACTGGGCTAGATGGACCTTTGGTCTGACCCAGCCTGGCTGTTCTTCTGTTCTAATAACAAACTAGCACGCCAGGCTCCGTAGCCAGAAAGAGCCCAAATCCAGCTCCCGCCAACAAGCAACCCTACAATAACAATAACTCTCGAATACCACATTTTACAAACCTCTCCCCTCTGATCCCACCTTGGAATACCAAAAGAAACTACACTGTCTCCTTACAAGCCTCCCCACAGCTACTCGGGAACAAATCCACACAGAAACACCTGACCCCCGACCAGGATTGTTCTATCTGCTTCCCAAGATCCATAAACCTGGGCACCCCGGACGTCCCATCTGTGACGTAGTGGGGGTGCTTGCTGGGCTGTGGTGACCTCTGCTGTCTGGAGCAAGACCCAGCAAGGAAAACCTCACTATGCAAAGGTAATGCCAAACTTGTTGAACCAGACACCCCCCATGGAGAGGAACAAAGGAAGGTGGATGCTGCCCTGGCTGGGGGGCAGGGCTGGAAGAGGGTGAGGTTAGTTGCTGTCTGTGAGCATGGAGGAGACAGCCTAGGAAAAGGGGCTGGAGTTTAGGGGCCCAGTCTCCCCCATCTCAAGGGGGCCTGAGGCATCCTAGCCCAGCTCTGTGACCAGATTCCATCTGTGCTGTGCTGTATCCTGGAGAGGCAATAAACTTCCTCTATTCCACCGGATGCGGTTGTATCGAAGGGCTTGGCTATAGACGATGGATCGTGTGGTGTGTTCTGGATGGGAGCTGGAAGCATGTAGGTAACTGTATGAGTCGGTGGGTTTTCTGTAGAGAGTGGTGTCTAATTTTCCATTGTTGATTTGTACGGTGGTGTCCAGGAAGTGGATCTCTCGTGTAGAATGGTCCAGGCTGAGGTTGATGGTGGGGTGTAGGTTGTTGAAATCTCTGTGGAATATCTCCAGTGTTTCTTGGCCATGCGTCCAGATCATAAAGATGTCATCGATGTACCGTAGGTAGAGGAGGGGTGAAAGGGGACGGGAGTTGAGGAAACGTTGTTCTAGGTCAGCCATAAAGATGTTAGCATACTGTGGGGCCATGCGTGTACCCATGGCTGTGCCGCTGATCTGGAGGTATAAGTTGTTCTCAAACTGGAAATAATTGTGGGTGAGAACAAAGTTACACAGGTCTGCTATCAGGTTGGCAGTGGTGTCCTCTGGGATAGTGTTTCTAATTGCTTGTAATCCGTCTTCATGTGGGATGTTGGTATATAGAGCTTCTACATCCATGGTGACACTACTGACTTCCTAAGGAAACTACAAAACATCGATAACCTCCCCAATAATACCATCCTTGCCACCATGGATGTAGAAGCTCTATATACCAACATCCCACTGACAGAGACAACCGCATCTGCTCTAATCCCACTGACAGAGACCAGAAGCTTCAGGATCTCTACCAAGCATTTATAAACCTCAACTACCCACCCGGAGAAATAAAAAAGCAAATTGAAAGAGCCAGACAAATACCTAGAAACCATCTACTTCAAGACAGACCCAAGAAAACCAACAATAGAACACCACTTGTCATCACCTACAGCTCCCAACTTAAACCTGTCCAACACATTATCAATAAACTACAGCCTGTATTGGAACAGGATACCATACTCAAAGAGGCTCTGGGAGACAGACCCATAGTCTCCTATAGACAACCACCTAACCTCAAGATGATTCTTACCAACCACCACAGGACATACCACACTAATACCAAGCCTGGTACCTTCCCTTGCAACAAACCCCGTTGCCAGCTTTGTCCACATATTCATTCTGCCGATACCATTATTGGACCCAACCAAGTGAGTTATAAGATCAAGAACACATATTCCTGCGCATCCAGAAATATAATCTATGCTATCATGTGCCGAAAGTGTCCGTCTGCTATGTACATTGGATAAACATCTCAGACACTTCGCCAAAGGATTAATGCCCACAAAACAGATATCAGACAAGATCACAAAGAGAAAACAGTTTCTTGCCACTTTAACCAGAAAGGACACTCTCTAAATGACTTGAAGCAAAATGCAGGACAATGTAGCACTTTAAAGACTAACAAGATGGTTTATTAGATGATGAGCTTTCGTGGGCCAGACCCACTTCCTCAGATCAAATAGTGGAAGACTGAGGAAGTGGGTCTGGCCCACGAAAGCTCATCATCTAATAAACCATCTTGTTAGTCTGTAAAGTGCTACATTGTCCTGCATTTTGCTTCAGCTCCCCCAGACTAACCCGGCTCCATTTCTATCACTATTCTACAATAACAAAGCAGCCTGGCAGCCCGCTCCTGCTGGCCACCCTGCGATCCCAAACCAGCCTGCCCCCTCCCCCCCAGCTCAGGCCCCCGCGCAGCGCGCCGCGGCCGGACAACCCTACAATAACACGGCGCCCGGCGCGCCCCGGCAGGGCGCAGGCGGGGTCAGGTTCCTGCCGGCTGCGCTTTCGTCCCAGGGCGGCGGAACGGAGCCGAGACGGGCTGGCAGCCGGCCCCGCAGAGCGGGCGGGGGGCGCAGTTTGGGACAGGGAGCGGCCCGTGCTCGCCCCGCGGCGGCGGCAGGGCCCCAGGCAGCCCCCTGCCGAGCTCTGCACCGGCCCCCCGGCTCGCTCCCTACCTGCGGCCCCGCCGGGGCTGGGCGCTGCTCCATGCCGCCCCGCGCCGCGCCGCGCTGCTATTCTGGGCCTGCCTCGGCCCGGCCCCGCGACTGGTGCCAGGCTGGCGCCCGCACAGCTGGGACGGGAGCAGCCTGCCCGGCGCTCGGCGGAGACTCTCTGGAGCCGGCCGGGCGCGGGCACCTGTCGGGGCGGCCCCGCTCCGGAGCTGACGGGCACGGGGAGCCGCCTGAAATAGAGACCGGCCCCTGGCCCAGGCGCGGGAGCGGCCGCCGGGAACGGGGCGGGCTGGGGACGCACGGGGCTGGCGCTGGGCCCGCGGGCGGACGGACGGGGCCAAGGGCCGGGAAGGGGCGCGCCTCCAGCACAGCTGGTCCCGCACCGGGACTGCGGCTGCCGCTTCCCCCGCACGCTCGCTCTTCGCGCCCCGGCTTTCCCCGGCCTGGCACGGGCTGGGGGAGCGCGAAGGGGTCTCGCCCCAAGGGCGGTGGGTCCAGTGGCAGATACACCCTGTCCCGCTCCTCTGTGGGGCCCAATGGGTCAGGCAGCGCACGTGGGTCTGGGGATAGATGGAGGCGGGGGGGTGTGTGCTGGGCTGTGGTTGTGGGGAGGGGAGTAGTTATAGGGTCGCAGGGGGGTGCTGGGTTGTTATGGTGGGGGGGGCCACGTGAGCTGAGTTGTTATTGTACGGTCGCAGGGGGTGCTGGGTTGTTATTGTAGGGTCGCGGGGGGGGGTGCTGGGTTATTGTTGAGGCCATATGAGCTGGGTTGTTATTGTAGGGTCGCGGGGGGTGCCGGGTTGTTATTGTAGGGTCGCAGGGGGTGCAGGGTTGTTGTGGGGGCCATATGAGCTGGGTTGTTATTGTAGGGTCGCAGGGGGTGCCGGGTTGTTATTGTGGGGGGCCGTGAGCTGGGTTGTTATCGTAGTGTTGCTCGGGAGAGACCAGCTTCCCGGGGTGGGGGGGAAGGTCAGGCCGGACCCGCAGGGCCGCTGCCCTGGCGCCCGGTGCCACGCTCCCGCCGTGCCGCACGCCTGGCTCCCAGCGGCCGCCCACTGAGCATGGCTGCCTGGCCCCGGCCGGCCCCGCTCCCCTCACGCACTGCCGCTGGGGATGCCGCAGGCGTGACTCACGCTCCTAACAGGGAACCCAGCCTCCCCCCGCACAGCCCGACACCTGCTAGGGCGCCCCGCACGGGCCGGCTGCAGGGAGCGCTGGGCCCGGCGCGATTACCCCCTCCCGGACCGGCACATCCCTGGCCAGAGCGCCCGGCCCGGCTCCCAGCACGGCCCCCGTCGCCCCAGGGCTCGAGCCTGGGCGGATCGAGATCTTCCAGCTCCGCCCGGCCGCCCTGCTGCTCAGCGCAGCGGGGCGCCCGGCCCGGCCCCGGGAGGGGAGAGGGGAAGCGCAGGGCTGCGGGCAGGGCTCTGTTTCTACCTTTGTGCGGAACCGCTGCTCTGTGCGCTCTGCGCTCAGCGGGGCGGCGCCTGGGGCTCTCCAAGCGCCCGGCTCGCAGGGGACAGGGGTGCGGGTGCAACCGGGGGAGGGGCCCGGGGCCCGCGTTCCCCAGCTCGTGTGCCCGAGAGACGCGCCCGCCTCGCTCCTGCAGGGAACCTTCCCTCCCGGTTTCGGCTCTTCGCCTCCCCCCGGGCTCGCTTGGCGAGGCGCGCCGGCTATTTTTGGAAGGCTCCAAACACCCTGAACGTGGCGGGCCGGAGGCCGCCGTGTCTGCGCCTGGGCTGGCGGGGAGGCCCGGCCCCAAGGCTGCAAACCGGGCGAGTGTCCCGGGGCAGGGACCGCAGGGCGCGGCCGCTCCCGGCTACACGCGCCTCTACCCCAGCGACGCGCCCTAGCTGCTGCCCGCGTGCAGGGAGCAGCTGGTGGGGGGCGGGGCACCTCCTTCTAGCGTCAGGAGGCAGTGAGGGCTAGTGGGTAGGGCCCAGGCCACCTGGCTCCTGTTCCAGATGGGGGGGGGGGGGGGAGAGGAGATCGGGCTAAACCCCTTTGGCTGCTGGGCCCAAGGGCGGATTGGGGTTTGGCGGGGCCCCGGCCGGGAAAGGGGAGCAGAGGGGAACACAGGGGATGGGACTGCCAAGGGAGCTGCACCCACATATTACACCCCCCCCCCCCACAGGTTCACCCCGCTCTGCAGCAGCAGGGCACATGGAGCCTTGGTGCAACCGCAGCTCTACATTTGCAGCAAGCCTGGCCCAGGAGCCCCGCTCCGCTGGCAGGGGAGGGCTCCCATGGGGGGCGGGCAGGGCTCTAAGGCAGCAGAGGCCAGGTCGGGGCTGCATTGCTAGGGGTGCGGTGCCACCTGCACCCAGCCGGGATGCTGATGTAACTGCCCGGGGGGGATTTGAACCTGGGACCTCTAGCCCCTTAGGCTGTGTCTACACTGGCCCCTTGAATTGCCACAAAAGCACTGGCCATCTCCTGTAAAATCGGCAGGGCTTTTCCGGAAAAACTCTGCTGCTCCCTGTCGGGCAAAAGTCCTTTTCCGGAAAACTGGTCCAGAAAAGGGCCAGTGTAGACAGCACAGGACTGTTTTCCGCAAAAAAGCCCCGATGGCGAAAATGACGATTGGGGATTTTTTGCGGAAAAGCGCGGCTCCATGGGCACGGACGCTCTTCCGGGAAAGTGCTTCCAGAAAGGCATCCTGCCAACGTAGACGCGCTTTTTCCGGAAATACTTCTAATGGAAAACTTCCGTTTTAAGCATTTCCGGAGAAGGGGGCCAGTGCAGACGTAGCCGCAGTGTAGGAGGCTCTAGAGCTGGCGCCAGAAGGCTGCGGGCGCCCTCATTCTCCCATGGCAGTGACCCAGACGCGGTGCGGGGGCCTCACTGGGCTCCTGGGCCCTGCCCACGGCTCCCCGCACAAACAGGGCCCGGAGCCAAGCGGGAAAAGCGCTGCCTGGGGGCACAGGGGATTTCCAGCAGCTTTGGGACCTGCCAGAGGGCACTACCCAGGGGCTGCTCCGCTGGCAGCACCGTGCCCCCCCCTGCTGGGATGGGAGAGTTCAACATGGCAATGCCTGGGGGGCAAAGGACCCCCCCGGCTTTCACCCAGCAGCCAGCCTGGGGCTCCCGCAGGCAGGCCGGGGGCTAAGGGGAGCTCCAAGGCCAGTATGGACAGCGCGTGGAGCAGGGGGGAGCTAAGGGGGCCAGGCTGGTGCCAAAGGGCCCACCCGCGGCCCCCGGCTGCTGCCAAGGGGACTCACTGCCACAGCTGCAGAGAACTCCACTGGCCCCAGGCTGGGCGGGCGGATCCCGCTGCCGTTGGAACAAAGAGTTTTTCCAGATTTCAGATTCAGGTCCCTCACTTGCAGGGGGCGTAGGAGGAGCCCCCGCAGGTCAGAGCAGGGGGCCAGCTCACCCAGAGCCCTGGCTCCATCAGCAGCCAAGGGCAGGTGCCTGGGAGGGAACGAGATTAACCCCTCCTACCCTGTGGCCCCAGCTTCTGGCCCCCCCAGAGTCCAGCCCTTGCAGGACCTCCAGCCTTCACACTGCCCTCAGCAGGGAGTTCCACCAGTGAACACTGCTGGCTGCAGCAGGGGCTGTACACGCCCTGTGCCAGGCCCCACCTGCTGAGATCCCAGGGGCCTGCAGAGCAACAAGAGCAGTGGCCCTCTCCTGCCAGGCAGGGTAAGCCGAGTGGCACGGTGTGGGTGGTGAGCACCAGGAAGGGGTTGCCCCTCCCCTCCCCTGGGCAGAGTCGAGGGGAACACACAGGCCAGGCAGTTTCATTAGTAGGCCTGGGCAGGGAGAGGGGGCCCTTGTGCTGGAGAGTGAGGGGGGCAGGGCCAGCTGGGGGTGGTGCCCACCGCACGTAGGGCCAATGGGCTGGGGTGGGCGCTAGGGGCCAGCGACACGGCTCGAGTACACAGCGCTTAAGGCGTCCCCAGCCGAGCCCGCCCGGGGGCCTGGGCTCACAGCACAGCAGAGGCTGCCTCCTCCCTCCACCTGCTCCCTGCTGGCACCCAACAGCTGTCAGGCCTGGGGCGCACAGCTCTGCAGGGGCCACCCGGTATCTGTACCACGTCCAGGCAGCCGCTGGGACAGATGCTGCCCTTGGGGAGCTGGGATAGGCCAAGCTCGGGGGAGCAAAGGGTTAAGTCCTTTCCGCCATGGGGTCACAGCCACCAAGGGCTGCACCTCCCCTCCCAGCCCCACAGCCCAGCCAAGGCTGCACCGGAAAGCACAGAGGGGCCTGTCCTGCTGTCAGGTAAATGCAGACACCCAGCCCTGGGCCGGCTCCCTGCACAGAGCTGCCCCCGCCCTGCCTCATCGCGGGAACAGGGCTGCTCGGGCCCAGCTCCAGCAGGCGCCTCCTGGCAGGGAGTGCGGGAAGACGGGGAGCAAAGGGGCGTGGGGCAGGCTCCCCCCGTGCGCCCCTCGGCTGAGCCGGGGAAAGGAGCAGGAGCCGCTGCCCCGGGCCGAGCGCAGGAGCCACACAGCGCAGCGAGAGCAGCAGAGGGTGTGAAACTTTAATCCAGCTCCTTGGAAAAGGCAGCTAAAAAGCTCTGGCGAGAAGGTGGCGCCTCCCGGCGGGGCCCTGGGCAGCTGCAGCCCTGGTGCCCGAGCGAAGGCGGCCCCGCGGGGCACTCGAACGCAGGCCAGGGCCGCCAGGCTCTCGCGCCAGCCACGCCGAGGCACGAGGCTGAGCAGGGAACAGCGGCAAGAGACCGTCTGCGCCACTCATGGCAGGAGACAAGATCCAAGCCGAGCCGGCTCCCTGCACCGACAGCGCCTGCTTCCTAAGCCCAAGGGACCTCCCTGGCGGGCCGGGGCACAGACGAGGCGGTTTGCTGGGCATTAAAAAGACACGGTCTGCTCCTTCCAGAGGAGACAAGGCCCTACGCGGCTCCTGGCCAGGCTACCAGGGCGGGGGGCAGTAGCCCACGCTGGCTGACCCGCACCGTACAAAAGCAAGGGATTCCCCGCCGCCGCAGCAGGCGCCTGGCAGCCCACCCTGCCAGCAGCCCTTCCTCGGGCGAAGGAAGCACCTGGCGCCCCCCGGCTGCCGTGGCGGGAGCTTTCCTTTGCTTTAAGGATCCGAGGAGCATCTAACACTTTGGCCAAGCACCGACCCCTCCCCCAGGCCCGTCTGGCCAGCGTGCGCCCGCGCCCCCCGCGTGGCCTCCAGCGCAGCCTCTGAGGTAGGTGTGTGCGCCCCCCCGGCGGGGCGGGGGGCAGTGGCTCGCGGTCACATGACCAGGCTGGCGTCAGGCAGGCGGCTCGGCGGGAGGACGGGCTTCTTGCTGGCGCTGCTGTACTGGATCAGAGGTAAAGTCTGGGGGCGGGCGCTGGGCTCCAGGCACTTGGCGGCCTCCTCGGCCTCTCGCGGAAGGAGAAGTCGGCTGCAGGAGAAGGGCAGCGAGCACTCAGCGCGGGCACGGCGGCCCAGGCGCAGCTTTGGGGCGCGCCCGGCTGGCTGCGGCGGGAAGAGGCAGGACGGTGGGTCACGGCGAGTGCCCCCGCACACGTGGCCCGGGCCCCTGCCACGCCCACTCCGGGAGTCGCGGCCGCATCAGCCTGGCTCCTGTGGGCGGGCAGTCGCGCTCCGTTCCCACGTCCCCTCCCCTCCCCTCCCCGCGCACTCACCCGAGTCGGCCCGATTCCAGCTTGCAGCAGCCGTTCTGATGGGCCTTTGGGACGAGGGGGGGCCTTGGCAGCGACCACTGGGGACAAGAGAGGCCGTGAGGGCTGCGCGCAGGCTCCGGACTTGGCCACAACTCTGGCTCACGTCGGGGCCGTGCGGTGCCCCCGGCTGACGTGCCCAACGGCCTGGCAGGGCACCGGCCCCCTCCACAGCCCGAAGAGAACAGGCAGCGAGACGGGAGACAGGAAACCAGAGGAGGCTCTGGGGGAGATGGGGGCTTCCCCCCAGGCCCCCCAAGGCACAGGCAGGGCCCGAGGCCAGAAGCCTGGGGACAGCGGGGTCCAGGGAGACACTCACCACCTGGGCCAAGTCCATCGCTGCCCCGCTGAGGTACCCTTTGTGACACCAGCTGCGCAGCAGATCCAAGCCTAGGGAAGGAGGCAGGCGGTGAGCCCGGGCCGGACAGACTCCGCCCCCTGCTCCCCGGCCACACCCACAAGCAGCAGCACGGCTGGCTGCTCCCCGTGGCTGGCAGAGCCCAGACGGGAGGCGGGCGACGGCCCCGCAACGCCAGCTCCCGGGGGTGGGCTGCCCGCCCTGACGGAGGGGACCTGGCCGGCGGCTACCAAGAGTGGCCACAAGCCCACTCAGGCCCCCAAGCCCAGCTGATCTGCTCCCAGGCCCAGTGACGCTGGGATGCAGCAGCAGGGCCGGGCCACGGCCGAGTTCCTTGGGGGGACGCTGCCAGGCCCACCCCCGGGCCATCTCCAGGGGCAAGAGCTGCCCCCTTCGAGCGCCCCGCCCCCCAAGGCTCCTTCCACCTGCCTGGTGACACCGAGCAGCGACAGCCCGGCGGGGACCCGCCCCCCATCACGCAGGCAAGGGGCTCAGCCAGCGTCAGGCCCTTCTCAGCGGCCAGGCGCTGCTGCAAGACACGGGCTGCTTGGCTCATCTCCCCCCCCCCCCCCCAGTACATTGCTCCCCCGTCGGCTCCCGCGCAGCCAGAGACCCACCCGGGGACTCAGCCCCGCCCCCCCCCCCGTCGGCTCCCGCGCAGCCAGAGACCCACCCGGGGACTCAGCCCCGCCCCCCCCCCCGTCGGCTCCCGCGCAGCCAGAGACCCACCCGGGGACTCAGCCCCCCCCCCCCCCCCCGTCGGCTCCCGCGCAGCCAGAAACCCACCCGGGGACTCAGCCCCGCCCCCCCCCCCCCGTCGGCTCCCGCGCAGCCAGAGACCCACCCGGGGACTCAGCCCCCCCCCCCCCCGTCGGCTCCCGCGCAGCCAGAGACCCACCCGGGGACTCAGCCCCCCCCCCCCCCCGTCGGCTCCCGCGCAGCCAGAGACCCACCCGGGGACTCAGCCCCCCCCCCCCCCCGTCGGCTCCCGCGCAGCCAGAGACCCACCCGGGGACTCAGCCCCCCCCCCCCCCGTCGGCTCCCGCGCAGCCAGAGACCCACCCGGGGACTCAGCCCCCCCCCCCCGTCGGCTCCCGCGCAGCCAGAGACCCACCCGGGGACTCAGCCCCCCCCCTGTCGGCTCCCGCGCAGCCAGAGACCCACCCGGGGACTCAGCCCCCCCCCGTCAGCTCCCGCGCAGCCAGAGACCCACCCGGGGACTCAGCCCCCCTGTCGGCTCCTGCATGACCAGACACCCCAGATACCTGCCCGCAAAGGAGAACGGACCCAATGCACCTGGGCCCAGCCCACAACCGAGGACCCAACGCTCTGAGGGTGGAGCTGCCGCCGCGCTCAGAACCGGTTACTACCAAGTCACCCAGCCACGGAGATACACCAGGGCCTGCAGGGAGCCATCTGCACCATGCAGCAAGCACAGATCTGCCAGGGCACCAAAATCTCACAGACCGGTGGGTGCCGATTTCCTGATTCCAGCCCTGCTGGCCGGCGGGACCAGGCCTGTCCCTGCCCTCTCCGGGTCGCCTGGCCACAGGGCAGAGCTTCCTGCCCTGGGTGCCTGGCCGGTTACCTCGGGGCCGGTTCAGGTAGTACTTGAGCTCCCACTGGGCGGTGAGGATGTTGAAGTAGCGCGGCTGCTCGAAGAAGCGCAGGTAGCGCATGGAGAGGCGGGTGGGGAACACCCGCTCAAACTGCCCCCGCCGAGCAAACTCGTCCTCTGTCTCCACCAGCACCCGCACGTCGGCCGGGGTCAGGGTGTCCAGGATGGAGGAGTAGAAATCCTGCAGCAAGAGCGCCTCCGCATCACGAGCCCCCCCGGCACTGCCCCGCGCTCCACAGAGTCTCGCCCCAGGATCAGAGTGCACGGAGTGCAGGCGCCCCTCGGGCTGCAGGCAGATATGGAGGGGGAAACTGAGGCACGGTGGTGCCCTGCAGAATCCTAAAGGAGGCGCGGCAGAGCTGGGAACAGAGCCCAGCCCCAGCGGACAGGAGACCCACCAGGAGCCCAGCCCACGGTGCCACAAGTGGAGCAGAGGGAGCGAGGGGCAGCCATGCCCGAGGCCCCGCCATGCCAAGGCAGTGACCACCCGAGATACCCCCAGATGATCCTGGCCAGCGACTCGCTCCCCATACTGCAGAGGGAAAAATCCCTCACCCCACCACATACAGGGATCAGCTGCCCCTCCCTGCCCAAAGCCCCGAGCGGAGGATTTCGAAGCCTCCCAGCATGCAGTGGGCCCCACCGAGCACGCGGCAGGGGGTCGAGATGCAGGGACGTGCCGCAGTGCTGGCAGGGGGGCTCACACCTGCTCAGGCAGCATGTGGGCCAAGTAATAAGCTCGCTTCATCTTCTCGGCCGAGAGCTGCTCCGGGGACGAGCTGGGCCTCTCCTTCGTGGCGCTGCTTACGCTGAAGAGAGGAGGGGCAGCGAGTGAGCTTGGCCGCGGCCGGCTCCCACCACCAACGGGGGTACCACGCGGCCTCCCACGGCAGCCCCCACCGCCCACCCGCCCAGGCCGGCTGCCCACGCGGAGACGCCGCAGCTTTGGGGCCCACGCAGGGCAGGAAGCCACGAGCCACGTCCCAGCCACCGAAGCAGCAGGGAGCCCTGGGGAGAAAGGCAGCTGCTGGTGCTGGGCGGCAACTTAAGACAGGGGCTCCGCTGGGGCCTGGGGCCCAGCCCCTCCCCTTGGGCACTGCTTCCGGGCCAGCAGAGGGGCCCAGCCCCCCACGGGTCACACCGGTGCCAGAGGGGCCCAGCCACCTGCCTGGTCACACCGGTGCCGGGGGACGGCCCAGCCCGCCCGGCCGGACAGGTGCGCGTGGCTGGGGGAGTGAGCAGCGAAGCAGGCGACCCGCGGCTCTCAGCCCGCCCGAAACGCCGGGAGCTGCTCTGACCGGCTGTTACCGGCAGGGGCATGAACGTTTCCAGGGGGCTGATGCCAAGTGCTGCGGCAGGCGGGGACGTGAATCCGTAACCGTTGCCCAGTAAGTCTCCCCTTAACAGGCGGGGGCTGCTCCAGCCCAGCTGGGACGAGCCCCCTCCCCCTGCCCTGCCCTGCAATCTGTCGACCTGCCTCACCGCTCAACCAACGAACGGGGGTGCTACCTGCCCAGGCTGAACCCCCAACAGCCCCCGGCCAGCAAGACACTGGACTGGCCCCGGCGGGGGGGCACGCGAGCTGGCCTCGCAAAGCAGCTGGCAGCAAGGCGAGCCGGAGCTGAAGCCAGCTGAGCAGCCCCCCTTGGCTGGTCACAGCCGTCACGCGGGGAGGGGGCGGAGCCACTGGTAGCACCCCGACGCCTCTCTCAAGACAAGCGGCTCCCAGCCCCCGCAGCGGCCGGGCCCACCGGGGGCACAGGAAGCGGGACAGCCCCGGTGAGCAGCCCCCCACAGGCTGGCGGCTGCACGTTCCCAAGGGCAGGCAGAAGCTGCTGGGAGCCGAGTGCTCTGGGGCCTGTGCACACTTGTAACCTCTCCCCCAGACGCGCGGCCGGACCATCTCCCCCACTTCCCGTCCCCGCCCCGCCAGCCCCTCCCGCTCCACCCGCACGAGGAAACGTCCTGTGGGGACCTCACGGTCGGCCCGTCCCCCAAGGGGGGCAGATCTGCCCCGATGCCCCTCCCAGCACGGACTCCGGTAGCAGAGCCCAGGGCGGCTACACAGGCGGGTTGAACCTGCCAAGGCGCCAGCAGGCCCCCAAGGGTTTCCAGGCCGCCCAATGGCCGGAGCTGACGCACTGCGGGCCGCCCCCGGACTAGACCCCACGGCCCACAGATCAGCCCGGGGGCGCCAGCTTCGTAACATTTAATAACGGGACACTCCAAGAGGAGTGCCAGACTGGCCCCGCCCCTTCCCCTGAAGCCCCGCCCCTGCTCCCGAAGCAGGGACAGGCCTGCAGAGCCGGCTGGGAGCGCCAGATGCCCCATGCAGGAGGTGGCGGGCCTGGCTTGGGAGGGGCTGGTGCAGGCGCCGGCGCCTCCCCACCTGCAATAACCAGCAGCTCTGCCCCAGCACGGCCAGGCCCCTTCCTGAGCAGGCAGCCCGGGTCGGCTTGCTTAGCGGGACTCAGACGGCGGGGGGTTAGCCCTGGGCAGCCCCCACACGGCCGAACGTGCCTGCGCCGCTGCAGGGATGGGCCGATGGGGGCTGCGGGGGGGCAGCAGCGGCCCCCAGGGGCTAACCCGGTGGAACCGCGGCCGGTTTACGGCCCTCCCCTGGCTTAGAGCCGTCACGGCGGGGGAGTGCCTGGAGGGGCCGCAGATGGGCAGGGCCAGTCGGCCGGCCAGGCCCTGACCTGGTGGAGGAGCTGCTGGCGCTGCCCGTGCCGGACGCCACCTCGTCCCCGCTGGGCAGGACGAAGCCGGCCAGGTTGAGCAGGTCCCGGATCATCTGGCCCTTGATGCTCACGTCCAGCGGCGAGTTGGAGTGGAGGCTGGGAGGGAACAGAAGGGAGCTGGCTGAGACCCAGCACCCCCACCCCCGGAGGGGCAGGGCTCGGGGGCAGCTATGCTGGAGGCCAGGGCCCTCTCCTGGGCAGCCTCCCTGCCCGGACAAAGCCCTGGGAGAGGCCGGGCAGCGCTCCCGACCCCGGCAGCTTCTGCCTCCCTGCTGGGGACGCCGCCATGGGGGAGGCCCGGTGCCCTGGACCCAACAGCCCCCCAGTCCTGCCCCCACGTGGGACCGCGACACCCCGACCCACGCAGGCCTACGGCTGCTCCTCCGACCCACGCTGCCGCGGCCCACGGCTGCTCTGTGCCAGCCTGGGGCAAGGCAGTGGCTGCCTTGGAGAGGCCGCACGGGGAGGCCAGAGCACTCCCTGGTACCAATTGGCGGGGCCAGGGTCCCCAGAGCTAGGAGCGGGCAGCCCACTGGCCCTCTGGCAAGGAAGCTGCTCGGGCGGGACAAGGGTCTGGCGGGCGACAGGGCCGGGCCCCGCCTACCTGGGGGAGATGTTCACTTCCAGGATCCAGGGCTTGAGGTTCTCGTCCAGCATGACGTCGAAGCCGAAGAGCTCGTGGCAGCAGGACGGGCGCCGCACGTACATCTTCAGCAGGCTGTTCACGTAGGGCTCCGACCTGGCGGGGGAGCAGGCGCGGGTTCGCACGCGAAGGCCCTGGAGCCGGATGCTCACGGCTGCTGCGCTTTGCTCTCCAGGCTTCCAACGCCCTCGCCGGGAGCACGGTGAACGCCCAGCCTGCCCGGCGGGTCCCACGTGACCCCGCGGAGCTGAGCCGCCGGGAGCACCTCCAGGCCAGGCTGGGAGGCTCCGCTCTCCGAGCAAGACCCCTGCCCCAGAGACGCCGGGCAGAGGATGGACGCGCTCACAGGACACCAGGGACACGCGGGTGTCTCTGCTCGGGGCGTGGGGGGAGGAGACCACACGCCCACCCCGGGGCTGGGCTGGGAGCCCGTGCTGAGCGTTGGCTGTGGAGAGCCGGGATCCTGGCGGTGGGTCCTGCCCCTCGCCAGACGCCCCGATCTGTGGCTGGCCGGAGGGAGGGTTACGGTGAGAAAGCCAAGAGACGGGGCCGGGACTCACGCAATGATGGTTTTGATAACGATGTCCTTGATCTTCTCCCAGATGGCCTCGCTGTTCACCCCCTTTTGGCTCAGGTAGCTCCAAAGTGCCTTCAGCGCCCTGCGCGGCCAGAGAGCACAGAGGTCACGGGCGCTGCACTGCCCCCCAGCCTTCCCGTCCCGCCAGCCCCAGCCCCTCAGGGCAAGGGGGGCTGGGCGCTGCCCCAGGGAAGAGGGGCCAGGGCGCGGCACCGTCCCAGAAACGATCCGTGCCGGGACCGCCGGACTGCGCCCCTCCCCTTCCCGCAGGCAGCTGCCCTCAGACTCCGGCTCTCGCGGGACGCCGCAGAAGAGCCGCCTGTACCCGCATGTAGTGGGACGCCCCTGCTGGAGCCCCCCACCCCCGCCATGCTCGTTCCCCAGGCGGGTACCAGGAGAGGCGCTCCTGAGCCGAAGCTGCTTCGGCAGCCTGGCGGGGGAGGGAAGAGCAGCCAGGGAGGCTCCCCCCCCCCCCCACAGGGCAGGAGGCAGATCTGGGCAGCCGGACGCTCAGCCGGTGCCCTCAGACTGTGGCTGCTGGGCCCATTGGTGGCACACGGAGCACCACGGAGGTACAGCCCCAGGACACAGCGCCGCACCCCACAGTGCCCGCAGCCGGACGGGAGCAGGAGAGCCCCCAACGGAGCCACCAGCCAGAGCTGCCCCTCTGCCCCACTCGGGAGCAGCCCTGGCCAGCGGTCATTAGAAAGCTGACCTGGGCAGCCAGCGGTGCCCACTCGCAGAGGAACACCGAGCCGCCCCCGCGCCGGGAGAGGGGGCTGGACACGTCGTGCTTAACAATTGTGATGCACAAGCCAGTTCCCATGGCTCAGCCCGACTCCGCCCCACCTGCTCCCTTCGCTCTGCATGCCTGGCGTGGGGTGGGGTGGTTCACCACGGCAGGGCTGCCCACACGCCAGCAAGGCGCAAGCAGCCGGCAGGTGGGTCTCTGTTGGGCCGGCTCCGGAGCCGGTGGGGCCCAGCACAACGCCCGGTTCCAGGGAGAGGCAGAGGGTGCCCGCATGAAAGCTCTTTCTACAGCGTCAACGGCGCCGTGCGGGAGGCTTCGCAGAGCAGGGGGCTGCTGGGGGGTGGAGGGGAAGGAGGAGGTGTCTTTTAGCGAGACGTGCGGCCGATGCGATCTAGGGGGCTGCTGGGGGGTGGAGGGGGAAGGAGGAGGTGTCTTTTAGCGGGACGGGCGGCCAATGCGATCTAGGGGGCTGCTGGGGGGTGGAGGGGGAAGGAGGAGGTGTCTTTTAGCGAGACGTGCGGCCGATGCGATCTAGGGGGCTGCTGGGGGGTGGAGGGGGAAGGAGGAGGTGTCTTTTAGCGAGACGTGCGGCCGATGCGATCTAGGGGGCTGCTGGGGGGTGGAGGGGGAAGGAGGAGGTGTCTTTTAGCGAGACGTGCGGCCGATGAGATCTAGGGGGCTGCTGGGGGGTGGAGGGGAAGGAGGAGGTGTCTTTTAGCGAGACGTGCAGCCGATGCGATCTAGGGGGCTGCTGGGGGGTGGAGGGGAAGGAGGAGGTGTCTTTTAGCGGGACGTGCGGCCGATGTGATCTAGGGGGCTGCTGGGGGGTGGAGGGGAAGGAGGAGGTGTCTTTTAGCGAGACGTGCGGCCGAACTAGGGGACTGCTGGGGGGTGGAGGGGAAGGAGGAGGTGTCTTTTAGCGAGACGTGCGGCCGATGCGATCTAGGGGGCTGCTGGGGGGTGGAGGGGGAAGGAAGAGGTGTCTTTTAGTGAGACGTGCGGCCGATGCGATCTAGGGGGCTGCTGGGGGTGGAGGGGGAAGGAGGAGGTGTCTTTTAGCGAGACGTGCGGCCGATGCGATCTAGGGGGCTGCTGGGGGGTGGAGGGGGAAGGAGGAGGTCGAGACGTGCGGCCGATGCGATCTAGGGGGCTGCTGGGGGGTGGAGGGGGAAGGAGGAGGTCGAGACGTGCGGCCGATGCGATCTAGGGGGCTGCTGGGGGGTGGGGGGGGAAGGAGGAGGTCGAGACGTGCGGCCGATGCGATCTAGGGGGCTGCTGGGGGGTGGAGGGGGAAGGAGGAGGTGTCTTTTAGCAGGACGTGCGGCCGATGCGATCTAGGGGGCTGCTGGGGGGTGGAGGGGGGAGGAGGAGGTCGAGACGTGCGGCCGATGCGATCTAGGGGGCTGCTGGGGGGTGGAGGGGGAAGGAGGAGGTGTCTTTTAGTGGGACGTGCGGCCGATCTAGGGGGCTGAGCACAGAGCCGACTCAGGAGGCCTGGAGTCTATTCCCAGCTTCATCAGTGCCCGCCCCAGCCGTGGCCAAGCCGCTTGTCCTGGCTCAGTTTCCCCCGGGAGGCGGCAGAACAGCTAGCAGCAGCGAGCCCCGAGCACGAGGCCGAGGGCCGCGAAAGGAAGCCGCCCCGCCTGGCCCCGGCCCGCTGCCCTTACCACTTGTGCCCCTGGCAGGCTGTCTCGTCCCCGTTGGACCTGTACTCCGTGTTCTTCTTGTTCACGCTGTAGTTGGTCAGGTGCATGAACTTGTTGCTGAGGCTCTTCATGGAAGAGGAATACCTGGGCCGGGGTAGGCAATTGGAGGGGGGTCAGGCGTGGCCACGGGGTGCGGGGCTGGCAGATCCATTCCACGCCTGTTCCCCGGCCGGCCTCCCAGGAACGTGCCAACCGGTAGGCGTGCCCACCACCCACGGGCTCCGCACCGGGCACCGGAGCGGCCTCAAGCAGCCATCGTGGTCATGCTGCTGTGCATGGGCAGCTGGCGTCCCCCTCCCGCTCTGCCCCGCTGGGGGGCAGCCAGCAAACTGCGAGCGCCGTGTGTATCTGCTGAGCCCCCGCCGCCACCCAGCCCCCGCCGCTCCCCCGGGCCCTACTTGCAGCTGGCGAAGCGCACTAATCCGTCTCTGAACAAGTAGATCCTGAGGGGGTTGTAGCAAGTGACGTAAACATAAATCCTCAGGTCGAACTTGCTCCCGCTGATGAGGTAGGGCTTGTGCAAGTACCTGCAAAGGAGAACGAGGCAGGTGGGCGGGAGCAGCGCCTGCCCTGAGCATCGCTGGCATGGAAAAGGCCTGGCCCAGCCCAGTGTTAGCCCAGGGAATCCCAAAGCCTCCTTTAAGCGCTTAGACACAGAGCCTCGGCTGGCGGGCACAGGCCCCAGAATCGCTGCCCTCCCCGTGCAGCCAGAGGACTGAGCTTTGCCTCCCAGAGACCCAGCCGCACCCCTTTCCAGCCTGGGCCCCATCCGGCACCAAGCTGCCTTGAAACGAGCCCCGCTGCCCGGGGGTTCTTGCTCAGGGAGCAGGCGGCCGGGCCGTGACTCGCACAAGGCATTTGGGGGTCCAGGGGCTCAGAGATCCACACTCAGAGACACCACGGACACAGAGCCTTTTCCCAGGGAGCCTGCTGGGTGGCCAGCAAGAGGCAGGGTCCCAGGTTGGTTCTCTGGAAACCCCCGTCCTGTGAAAAATGCCACAGGGCTGCGTTTTCTTCCCACTCTGGGGCAGAACATTTTGCAAAACCAGGAAGGTTTTTGCTGGAACGACTTTCCGCTTCCCAGCCTGCCCCAGCCCAGCCTCAAGGGGAAGGGTTGCCAGTGGGTGTGCTGGAGGAGGCTCGTTTTGGAGTGGTCTGCCTGCCGCATTCACAGCTTTCCTGGCTGCCGTGGAAAGCTACCAGACGTGTTGCACCGAGGGGGAGCTGCCGCTGGAGCATCTGCCTGACGGACGGTCAGAGGCTGGTGTTGGGAGAACTGATTTCAGCGCATGCCACAAACAAGTTCACGCAGAGGACACTTTCCTCCCAGTATCGCTCCAAAGGGAACCGTGCCCCTGCGCCCATTCTCTGGCGGTGACTATGGGGCAGGAGGACACAGCTCCAATCAGGGCGTTAACTCAGCAAGGATAAAGGGATCCGGAGCTATGTGAGATGCTCGTGTCCCCCGGGGAGCAGTAACCTGCTCCGAAGTATCTGGCCGCAGCCAGGACGAGAGGGCGGAAGTAGATTCAAATCCGTTTTACTCCTGGCGCCACTGCGCACGTGCAGCATTCACGTCCCTCTGAAGAAAACCTTCTCTGGCGCAGCTCTGCAGTTCCGCCCCCGCCCACCAGAGGCTGCTGTGGCACCGGAACAGAGAGCAGCCAGCTGGCCGTCATGCAGCGCCGGGGGGCGGGGGACAGACAGGGCTGCTGGGGGTCAGACTGGATGAGGGTCCAGGAGGCAGCAGGATGACAGCACTGAGCCAGGGCTGAATGGGGGGAGGGCAGCGGGGCCACATGGGGACCTGGGGCTGCAGAGAAACAGAGGCAGGGCAGATGTGCCAGGCTGAGTGGGAGAGGCGAGGGGTAAGCCAGGCTCTGCATGGGAGAGGAGAGGAGAGGCTTCCCAACTCCCTGAAACCTCCCCCAACGCACCCTCCCACCCCCAACGCCCTCCAGGCTCCCCCGCTGCCCAGCCTTTGCGCTGCTTCTGAGGGGCGGGAAGTACGGCCCTGCAGCGCAGCGTACATGAAGCACCGCTCGGAGCTCTGCATTCACGCACCTATAGGGTCTATACCCCGACTCCTCCCGCCGCCCGCGTTGTTACCAACTGGCCGGGGCACGTGGCAATTCATTACCGCGCACGGACGCTGGCCTCGTCCGGCTGCCTCGCTGACAAAGGCCCTGCGCAGTGGCCCCCGGGCGCGGAGCCGTGTTCCGTCCCGTGCCAGGGGCCGACTCACCTCTGCACCAGCAGCGGCCTCCTCTTGGGCAGCTGGCTCCATTTGTGGATGACCTGGATGCCGATGCCTCTGGCAGATGCCGGCTGGGAACACACACAAGGGGCATCAGCGTCTCCGGCGGCGGCGGCCGGCGGGGGAGCCGCTTGGCCCCGCGGGGTTCTTACCGGCTTCACGATCCACTTCTGGCGGCTGCCGCTCTCCTCCCAGGCCTTCCTCAGCAGCTTGATGTCCTGGGGCAGGATGAAGGACTGGGGGAAGAAGTTAAACTCCTTCTTCCCAAAGCGCGTCTGCATCTTGGACAGGTTGCGCCACAGACGGTCCTTCCTCCCGATTTGAAAGGAGCCAGGGAAGTGGTTTAGCTGGGAGAGCCAGGCAGCGGCAGTGAGGAGGTGGCCTGGAGTCGTGCCCCTCCCCAAAGCTCCCAGCTGTTCCTCTCTCCCCCTGCAGGGAGGGGGCAGGCCACATCACGTGCCTGAGCATTCTGGAGAGGCACGTGGCCCCGCAGGTCCCTGCCCCCTACGTCGCCCCGATCTACGGCACCTCTGCAGCCCCAGGTTCAGCCACGAGTCCGAAGCGAGGCTGGAGACTCCACGTGGTCCCCCCACACCGTCCCCCTCTGCCCTCTGCCAAGCGCCGGCCACAGGGGCCTCGGAGCACAGCTGGGAGGGAGCTCCTGGCAGCATTCGCCCGCAGGACTCACCCTTCCCCCCCGGCAGAGCAGCTCCCGTCCCGGCGGGAGTCGGGGCGTGGTCTCCACGTGGCACTGGCAGGGCCGGGGGACCCAGGAAGCAGGCGCTGGCCCACACCGAGCCCGGCGCTCTCCTACCTTCTGATGCTCCTTGATGGCGCGGAAGCCAGGGGACTTCATGTGATGGCCCCAGCAGCCCAACCAGTCGCTGTTCTCTGAAGGAGAGGAGACGGGGCCAAGCTCTCCACCAGCCCAGATTCCACTTCAGCAAGGGTCCCCCCCAGCCCGAGGGCCAGGCGCGAGGGGCCGGGACGCTGCAGCAGGGCCCAGGCATGCTACTGACACCCCCGGCTGCAACAAGCCAACGAGGACCCAGCCTTGCTGGGGGGCTGCTTTCCCTGGGAAGCTACCGTGGGACCCGGCTTTCACTGATGCAGCAGCGGCGGCTACAGGCAGGCTCTGTACAAGCAGCACTGATGCTCCCTGGCTAACAAAGCCCACCCTGTGCGCTACCTGCGCCCCTCAGCCCCCACCCAGCCCGGCAGGTCAAGCAGGAACAGCGGGCGATGCTGATCCCAGCCCAGCCCATCGCGCGTTCCACTGCCACCTCGCCCGACTCCCGTCCCCAGCAGCCAACAGGCCCAGCCGCCCCGGGGCGAGACGCCTTCCCCTGCCAGGCCTGGGGGAGCTGGGCAGGGCCACTCACTCTTGCTGACTTTGAAGTGGGACCTGCCGATGGTTTGCTTGACGATGTTGGGGGTGACGGTGCTCATCTTCCAGCGCAGCAACTTCCGCTGCTCCCACGGCAGCTTCTCCACTGGCAGGGGAGGGGCGGTGGCCGTGTCAGGGAAGAGGAAGCCAGGAGCTAACCTTGCCACAGCCCCCCCTTTCCCGGATCCATTCCCAAGCCCGGGGCTGCTGCGGGAGGAGCGCGCCGGACGCAGCTCGGACAGGCCCAGCGATCCCCGAGACGGGTGCTAGCTGAAGGAAACGGACCCACCCGCCTAGAGACGGGGACCCGCGTGGCCCAGTGCCCTCGGTGCCTCACGCAGGGAAGGCTGCAGACATGTTCACGCCCACTACCGCATGTGGAACCTTCCACGCAGGCACCGGCTGCCTGTCACCGCGGAGCGCTCCCCACAGCAGCCAGCTGTCCGGCTCAGCTGCCTGGAAGCCAGAAACATCAGCTGGGCAAAGCCAAGCGCGAGCCCCGCAAGGAGAGAGCTGCGCTCCTGGCACCGGCTCGGGATCAGCTGCTGCCCCGAGGCAGGAGGAGCGCTGCCCTCTCCTCCCCCACAGATGTTCAAGCCCTGGGGAAGCGGTCACCGGGAGCTCCAGGGGCTCTTTGTTCGAGGGGGGGTGCTCTTTGTGGGTTACTTGCTCTTTTAGCACAGGACGAGAAGGGAGGCCCAGCTGGCGTATCACTGCTCCACAGCCCCCCACCGCTACGCCCGGTTCCTTCTACCCTGCCGGTCCCTGGCCCCTGCCTGCTCCGGCACTCGGAGCGGGGCTCAGCCCCAGCTCACCTCTCTCGTCCCGGGTACTGAAGTAGAGGGTCGGAGGCATATTAGGGAACAAACTGCACACGAGAGGGGGTTTGAGGATCCGCTCCGGGGCCTCGAGCGGCTGGGCCAGACACGCGATACAATTCCTGGAAGAAGAAGCGAGGGCGGGTGAGGAGACCGGGCTGGGCAGGACATGAGATGAGGCCCTGACGACAGGGCCAGAGAATCCTAGAAGTGGAAGGGACCTTGCGAGGCATTGAGTCCAGGTCCCGGCCCTCTCGGCAGGGCCCAGCACCATCTGGATCATCCCTGGCAGGCGTCTGTCCAACCTGCTCCGAAGTATCCCCAGGGATGGAGACTCCACAACCCCCCAGGCAACTTATCCCAGTGTTTCACCACCCTGACAGGTGGGAAGCTTTCTCTCATGCACAACCTAAACCTCCCTTGCTGCAGTTTCAGCCCCTTGCTTCCGTCCTGTCCTCAGAGGCCAAGGGGAACAAGTTTTCTCCTTCTTCCTTGTGAGACCCTTTTAGGTACTTGAAAACTGCTCTCCTGTCCCTGCTCAGCCTGCTCTTTTCTAAACTCAACAAGCCCAATTCCTTCAGCCTCCCTTCCTAGCTCGTGCTCTCCAGACCTTTCATCATGTGTGTGGCTCTTCTCTGGCCCCTCTCCCATTTCTCCACATATTTCCTGAGACGCGGTGCCCAGAACTGGACACAACACTGCAACTGAGGCCTAATCAGCACAGAGCAGAGCGGAAGAACGACTCTGTGTGTCTTGCTCACAGCACTTCTGTTCATGCAGCCCAGACTCATGTTGGCTTTTTTTGAAACAGCGTCACACTGCTGACTCATCTTTAGCTTCTGGGCCACTCTGACCCCTCGATCCCTTTCTGCAGGGCTCCTGCCTAGCCAGTGGCTTCCCGTTCTGAGAGAGACACGGATTGTTCCTTCCTAAATGGAGCACTTGACATTTGTCCTCATGGAACTTCATCCTGGTGACCTCAGCTCATTTCTCCAGTGTCCAGGCCATTTTGAATTCTGACCCATCCTCCAGAGCACTCGCCACCCCTCCCAGCTGCAAACTTCCTAAGCGTCCTCTCTATGCCACGTCCACCGCTTCTCCCTTAGCCACCAGGCTCGCTATCCTAGCAAAGGAGGGTCAAGGAGAAACAGGCACCCTGCTCACCCAGCAGCCTCCGGGGAAGCCAAAGCCCAGTACAGCTCCCCGGCAGCCGTCTTCAGTACCAGCCCCCCTGGGACTCGGTGACGTGCCGGGAAAGGATTTCTGGCCTGTGGCCAGTCACGACAGGCTGTGCAGAGCAGTTACGGGCTGGCTGATCACCCCGCTGTCCCGCCTGGGAGGAGAAGCTAGGCCCAGAGCCATCTGCAGCCCACCCCTTACAGCTGCCAGCGTGGGGCCAAGCCGCCCCCCATCAGCCCGTTGCCTCTCGTCACTGCCCACAGCTCCAGCAGTGTCCCTGAGCTCACCCCTCAGGCTGCGTGTCTGGGGCAGGCACCCGCCACACAGCCCGGCGGGGGCCAGGCTAGCCGCACACCAGGAGCACGGTCGGAGCAAGCGCCGGTCTCCATGGGCTAGTCACTCCCTGCTGCAGGTGCCAAGTGGCCACGCAGGGCCGGGTGGGCGGCTGCTTTGGGGTATTCCGACCACAGGCGCCGGGACCAGGGCTGGAAGCGGTGTGCCGTCTGGTTCAGCGGCTCTCCGACCCCCCTCCCCGCTACACCCGTCACTCCAGCCCCGGCTCAGGCTGGAAAGTGGACCGACATGCCTCCAACTCCTTTGCCAGAGGCCAGGTGCTGGGAGAGCCGTGGCTAAGCCCAGCGGGGGCATGTCCACAGGGGTAACAGAGGGACGGGGGCGAGGGGCAAGCTCGTTCTTCGCCTTGCAGGTGGCCTTGCTCATTACAGACCAGGCTGTATGGGGACACCGCGCCCTTGGCGCTCAGCAGCGGGTCACAACGCCTTCCGGATCCTCACCCGAAACGGCTCCTCTCTGCCCAGGGGCCGACGGCTGCCTGAGGCTGTGGGCCCCGCTGAGAGTCACTCACCTGGAGATAAGGGCCACGGAGCCGTTGGGCGACAGGCCTGTGACGGAGGAGCTGTCTGACTCGCCTGCAGGAGGGAGGAGAGGAGACCGTGAGATGAGGCCAGGGGGCTCCGGGGATGCTGAGATGAGGGAAAATGAAGGGCCACCGAGGCTCTCCCCAGCGAGGGCAGGAGCCCGGCCGGGTGGGAGACCAACGCTCCCCGCCCGCTGCCTCCCGGCCCTGCGCACAGCCAGCCACAGCCCAGCTCCAACTCCCAACGACCAGGCCAAGCGTTCCCCAGGAGCCGCAGAGCACGGCCCGGCCCTGCACGGCCGACACGAGCCCCCGCCCTCAGCCGCTTAGGGAGTGCCCCCGCGCCCGTCGGCACAGCCACACGCACCCTCTTCCTCCTCCTCGTCCTGGCTGCAGCCATCTTCCAGGCCATCCGGGAGCTCCTCTTCTACATCAGCCTCAGGCTCCTCGGGGTCCAGCAGGGGCAGGGTGACGGCCGCACTGGAACCCAAGGAATTCAGGGAAGGGTCATGTCCACCCAGGCAGCCCCACACGAGGCTGGTCGCTGGCCCAGCAGCCCTGGAGCAGGGTCTCTGCCATGCCGGGCGGAGGTATCTGGCACCGCGGCAGGGGAGGCGAGGGCGTGACACCGGGGGGTTTCCGGCTGCCTGGCTCTCGGCTACAGCTACTCCCAGGTTCAGACTTCTGGAGGGGAGGAGCGCCGACAGCCCCTGGGGGAGCCCCGGGAGGGCGACGGGCTGTTAGACCCTGCTCTGCGTGACCCACGAGGGTCCCGCTCGCCAACTGCGCCCCGACACCCAGCGCACAGGGGAGGTGCTGGGATTACTTACTGCCCTTCGCGCAGGACCCAGCGTGCTGGGGATCCAACTCGATTGCCCCTCCACCCCGCAGCCCTTCCAATCCCTCCCGCTCCGCCGGCCCCTCTCTCGGGAGACCTCGGCTGCAGGCTCCGCTCCCCTGCCCGCCACGTCCCCTCCGCGCTCACATCGGGCCAGAGGCCTCAGCTCCGAGGACACACGTCCGGGAGCGCGACGGCTGCCTCTCCAAGGGGCTGTTTGCGGAGGGACAGCCGAGCGCTGCCCCTGAGATGCGGCTCCGTCACCAGCCTCGCTGTGCGGTGCCCGAGCAGCTGAGCAAAGCGGAGCCCCTGGGACCAAGGCAGGCAAAAGGCCTCCTGTGCACGCAGGAAGCAGAGTGAGCCGGCAGACGCGCTGGGCAACTCCAGGCAGTGCCCCAGGGAAGCCGTGAAGGGAGCGAGGTCCCTTTGATCTGGGATTTCATCAGGACACTGCCAGCTCACCGGTCCTTCCTCGCTCCGCTGCCCTCCCGCAGAGACAGCCCTCAGCAGTGCCCGGCACGGCCCTGTCCTTTCCGCAGGCCCCTTAGCCAGTGCCCAGGAGCCAACCTGAGCAGCACCCTCTGCACCAAAGGGCTAGCTGGTTCAGGTCGGAGTTTCCCCCTCACCAGGGCAGTAATACCGACTCCGTGTTCATTCAGTGACAGCTGGGGAAACCGAGGCATGGGGTGGTGAAGGGACTTGCTCCAAGGTACGCTGAGAGCAGACACAGGCATGCTGGCTGACGCCCTGCCTGGGGCACACGGCCCACGGCAGCACCACTCCCAGGCACCCTCCTGGCTTCGCAAGTATCGCTTCCCGTAAGCGGCCACACACCGGGGGACTCAGTTCTCAGTAGGGTTGCCAGGTGTCCAGTTTTCACCCGGACTGTCTGTCATTTGGGTTCCCGGTCCGGTAAAAAAACCCAGAAACTACGGAACACGGGAAATGCCCAATATTGCCTGTTTCCCTCGGACGGAAGCCCGGTGGGGACAATTTTCCCCTGCCGTGCAGGTGGGGGCAGAGGAGTGAGGAGCGAGGAGCGCGGGGCCATTTAAAGGAGCCGCAGTGCCCTTTTTTGGTTAGTTTGGTTTTGCTCAACAACTTTGGTCTCCCCCACTTTGTTTTTCCTCAACGGAATTTTTGACTGGTGTTTTCTTAGGGGAGGGGGCGTGTTCAGTGGTTTTTGTTAAACCATCTGGCAACCCTAGTTCTCAGGGCGCCCACGAGGGGCTTTTCCCCGTGTACTCACTCTGGGTCCCGTGGGGGAGCGGCCTGCGCCCACGCCGGCTCCTTGCCCAGCTGGATGGTGGACATCTGGGCTGCCACTGCGGAGACATCGGCGTGGTGGGCAGGCTCGGGTCTCCCCGCCTGGTCCCCGCCGCTCAGGGCCAGGAAGTTGACGGTCCGGCAGGGGGCGCTGGGGCCTGACGCGTCGGAGCTGGAGGCTAAGAGGCGGAAGCTGATTCGCTTGGTGCAGACGGCCCCCTCGGGGCCCGCGAGGCTCAGGTCGCTGCGCAGGCACCGGCTCCCCAGCTCCAGATTCAAGGGGGCGACCGTTTCTTTTGGGCTCAGCTGTGAGAGGAGCTGCTGTCTCCAGCGCCCGCTCCTGCGGAAGAGGTTGTACTGGAAGCCCGTGTTCATAAGGCAGGAGCTCTCGATTCTGCGGCCTAAGTCGCTGCAGCTGTTAACCTTCCCGCTCAGCCTTCGCACGGCTTCCGTGAGCCGGATCTCTCGCTCCTTGGCTCTTAAACTCTGCCCCCGGGTCTCGCTGTCCTGCCACAAGGGGCGCTCGGCTCGGAGGGGCTGCACCGGAGACAGGAGAGGCCTGGGGGTGGCTTGCTCCGCTTTATGGCCTTTGCCTCTCCCAGGCCTGTTCTCCAGACTGGCGGGGGAGCCATCCCCGGTCCCCCCGCAATGGGACCAAGATATAGCGGGCGAGCGCGAGATGCTCTTCAGTTTCCCGCTCTCCGGGAGCTGCAGCGAAGGCACTTTGGCGCTGTGCGGCCGCAGGAAGGCGTTCTTGTTCAGCACTGGCTTGTACGGGCTGGCGGCGTGTTTCCCTGAGCCGGAAGGAGAGCTCTTCCCCCCTTCCCCGCTGGGCCGGGGCAAGGGCTCCACCGCCGAGGAGGCCATGCTGCAGTCCGAGGTGGCAGCGCAGCCCTGGAGCCCGCTGGCTGGGAGTGGAGGCTGCCGGCCCTCCGGAGCGCTGGACCGGAGGCAGATGGACTCGAGGCGCTGGTAGGGCTTGTGCCTGAAGTACGCGCGCCGATAGAGCAGCGGGCTCCCAGCGGGCTCCAGGAAGGGCTGGGGCGGGCTGGGGTGCACTGCCTCACTGAGGCATCCCGGCGCCGGGTACCAGAAACAGGAGCTCTGGGGCGAGATCCCGGAGAGCACGGGCCTGTGCTCCTGGAACGGACTCACATGCTTTCTGCTCAGCTTCCAGAGGGGCTTCACCTGCTGCTGAGCGAGGAGCCAGGCCCTGCTCCCGGGGGGCCTCCCCGCAGCCGGCCCGGGCAGCTGGAAGTCACTTCGCTGTGGGAGGCCGAGGCTATAGTGCTCCGGGCCTGCCGAGGCCATGGAGAGCCATAGCACAGCGAGCAAGGGCCGACTCAGAACCAGGGCGCAGGCAGCATCACCAGCCTCCTCCTCGGGGTCCTGTCAGCCTGCAGCAAGGACACAGTAAGCAAAAGCCGTCAGCTGCCGCCTGCCCCGCCCAGGCCGGGGGACCGGTGCGCTCAACAGACAGCGATGCAGCATTACAGGGGACGGGCAGGGGGCCCCCACCTTCCTGGTGCCTACACCAGCCCTCCCTGCCTGCGGCCCCTTGGCACGGGCATCCCAGCGAGACGCGACCGGCTCCGCTGGGGCGGGGCGCTCGGATGGAAGCTGGCGGCGGAAGCTTAGTGGGAAGATGGGGGCGTTCCTGGTGGCAGTTTACAAAGCCAATGCCCAAGAGCGAGTGACCATCCAAAGCAGCATTTCGGTCCCCAGCCAGGTGGAGCTTAAACCCACCCAGGGGCCCTGATCTTCAGCTCTGACGCCCAAACCAGGCTCGCTAAAGCCTCACCTCTCGCTCTGTCCTCCCTTCCCCTCCTCACCTCCCCTGGCACGGCAGCCCGCGGGGGGCAGAGCCAGAGATCCAGCGGAAGAGGGGAACTCGGTCTGCTTTGGGGGCTCACACACTGGGGGCTGCTTACGAAGTAGGTAGGGAGTTAGCCTGTTGGGATCAGGGGATGGGGGGAATCTCAGGAAGCTAAAACACTAGCTGGGCAAGTCGGTGTCCCCCTCGGTGCCCTCTCTAAGCCGGCGTGAAGGAAGTGCCCAGGGAGAGAGGCTGATCACAGGCCCCCACCACAGAACCCGTGACCAGCCTCGGGGCTGCCCTGCAACGGAAGAGCCAGCCACCTGCCCGTCTGGCGAGGACAGCAATGGCAGAACACATGATTTCTGAAGCCTCGGCTGCACACCGATCGCAGGCTGAGCGGTGCCTGCTCCCCTCGCCGCTCCGCGCTCTGCCAGCCCCCCGGGCCTGCACCCGCCGGACAGGGCGATTCACGGGTTCCACTGCAAGGCTGGCCCCACACAAACCCACCCGCCCCGCAGCCCTGCCCAGGGCAGAGACGAAGATGCAGGGCAGGAGGCGGCAGGCAGAGCGTCTGTGCTTAGTTCCGAGCTCCCTGGACTTGCCACAGAGCCGAGGGACAAGCTGGTCTCCCCCCAAAGCGGATGGTGCGGGGAACAGCTCGGGGAGGCCTTAGGAACAGCTCTGCCCACCCCACAGCCACGGCCGGGGAGCAGCCCCTTTGCACAGCGACTGCCAGTCACAGAACGGCGCTGCTTGCCGAAGAGCGCAGGCACCTCACAGCCGAGCCTGGGGTCCCCTGCTGCCAGCCCCTGTCCAACACCGTCAGGTTCAGCACTCGCCCCCCGGCTGCAGAGCCCTGCTCTGCCCTGCCCATAAAGAGCCAGCGCCGGAGCCGGGATCGCACGGCAGAGAAGAAGAGCGTGCTCAGCCGGCTCAAGCCTGCTCTCCAAGAGGCACTCGAAGGATGGCAGCCGGGCTTGGGGACGTGAAGACGCGTGCGATGAGTCGGCCGCCCCTCGATCCCGGTGTAACCCCACTGCGGCTCTGCGCAAGCTCCACGAGTGGCGCGGGGTGATGGAGCCAGCCTGTCAGCCACCCGCTAAAAGCTGACTTGGGGAGGGGAGTGTTGCACGCAGCCGACAGCGTTAGCCGGAAGCACCGCCTACCCGGGAGGGTTCCCTCAACGACACTGCTACATCCCTGGTTGGGGGGTGGAAAATCCTCTCCCCCGAGCACCATAGCGAGGCCGGCCCCAGGCCCCATGAGATCGACGTGGGGAGGTGAATTACCTGCCCCAACACGAGACCCCTTCCCAGTGGGCTAGGCAGCGCCTACGCCAAAGCCCTGCATCACCGCAGCTGTGCCGCTACCGCGCTTTCCCGGAGACAGCAGGTGTCTGGCGGGGCAGGAAGCACGCTCCCAGCCGGGGCAGACAAGCTAAGGACAGCGTCCGGCACACCCACCGGGGAGCACGGCCTGGGCCGCGCTCAGCTCCCACGGGCACAAGGGTTCAGAAGCACAACCCCGGCGGACTCTCCCCTTGCGCGTGGTTATCCGTGCCGCGCTCCCCGCGCTGGAGCCGTCCTGCTGGGGCGTGCCGGGTGCTAGTGGGGAGCAGGGTCTGCCCCCCCCCGTGAGGAGCCGCAAGCGGGGAGCGTGGTACATAGCAGCGCGGGGGCAGCAGCTCCCCCAGTTAAACAAGGCGCGTGCTCCCCAGGGGTCACGCCCTCCCCTGCAAACCTGGGCAGAGCCCCTGCACAGACGCACCCTCCTCCACTCCGGGGTCCGGAGGCCTCGTGGCCGCACAGACCCGGCGATGACGCAGGCCAGCAGAACGGCACAGGGCTGCTGCCGGCAGACCCGAGCCGGGTGCACAGAAGGGCGCTGCGCAGTACTGGGTTACCTAGCCTGCACCCCGTGACCAGGGATGAGGCATCCCGATTAGTCAGCTAACCCGTTTCATGCCGGGTTTATCGAACGTTTAACTGGTTAACCGACTAAGCGGGATCCCAGGCAGGGCACTGCTCCAGCTGCCGGGAGCTGGCTGCCGGCTCCACGTCCTAGCCACCAGCCGTGGGGGGGTTTGTCTCGAATGAGGAAGCCCGTGCCCAAGGCGTCCAGCTGCTGACGAGTTCTCAGAGCTGGTGCCTCTGTCCTGTGCTCTGCTGGTGGCTCTGGAGAGTCCCCAGCCATCACGCCCTGCGAGCCGTGGCTGGCAGGACCCTGGAAATACCAGCCCCTCGGGACTGGGGCTTGCACACATCATCTGTGTCCACCCGGACAACACCATGATTGGACCCATCACAGGTAACAGCCAGGCCCAGCCCGGGTACCTGCCTCTGCCATGTGCTGGCGGCCCCCAGCCCTTGGCTTGCTCTTGGGCACAGGGTGCCCGCAAAGCACACCGGGGAGCTGGACGGGTAAATAGGCTGCCAGGTGACAGCTCCAGGCACTCAGCGGGTCGCTGATCCGGAGGCGTCAGCTGGGCTGGCTATGGAACCTGCCTGGCCCCTTCACCCTCTTGCTGTCCCCGGGCCCTTCTGAGGCTAGGGGCTGTGCACGCCCCAGGACGGACCCCTCTGATGGACACGTACCACTGGTGGGGCGCAGCACCTGTTGTGGCTGCACAGCCGGTTCCTCTGGGCTGCTCAATGCTGCAAGACCCAGGGTACAAATCCTGCCACGGGCGTTTGCAGGCAACTTCCTGCGGGAGGAGAAGCTGCGACGGCCACTTAGCATCAGGCCCGCTTCTCCTCCAGATCTCAACGGACCTTAACAGGCTGCAGGCGAGGCCGATTGCCTTGCCTCTCACTGACCCCCGGGAGCGGAGAGCACCGCAGGGACAAAGGGAAGGAGCCAGGCACCGAGTGGAAGGCGGCAGCAGACACTGGCCACGTGGGAACCTGCCCCTGCCGCCTTGGCTCACTGCTTAGTGCTAAATGAAGCCTCGGGGGGAGGTGCCTCAGCGCACAGAGCAAGCCGTTAATTAGACAAATGGCCCAGCCACACTCAGGTGGGAGGGAAGGAGAGGGGCTGAGTGGGAGGGCACCCCGCAGACTCAGGGGCTCTGGATTCTAGCCTCTGGCAGCCACATGCTGCATTGCTCAGGCGCGCTGGGGGTCCAGGGCCCGGAAGCCGGCCCCCAAGGCATGCCTGTGTTACGAGCAGCTCGGCGCAGAGCTAAGGGAGAAGCCGCCGCCGGCGCCCCGCTGGAAGCAGCAGGCAGGCTGTGTGCTGGGAACCAGGAGAGACGCACAGTGACTGGGAGCCAGTCCACACCGCCCAAGCTGGGGAAAGCAAGACGCTGTAGCTGCCTGCGACCCCCGGCCCGCGCCTGACAGCAGCTCCCTCTCTGGCTGCTTCACCGTGACCCGGGCTGGCATCAGACACGTGGGCAGAAACGCTCGCACACCCAGAGCTACCCCGTCCGAGAGGGGCAATCAGCTGCCCCCAAAGGCCCTGGAGCATCGACCCACAAGCACGCCATCTAGCTCGGGGGGGGGGGGGGGGGTCAAATCACCGAGGAGCCTGTCACGTTACTGGATTCTAAGGGGAGCAGCCAGATGGCTGCTGCACCCATGGGGGGGGGGGTGTTTGCCCCAAAGTGCATACACGAGGTGTCACATGAAAGCTTCTGTTCTACTCATTCTGTTTGTGCTACTCGTGTACTCGTACAATGTCTGCGTGGGGAGCTAGAAACACGCACTCTGTGGCCGCTGGAAGGTTCTGTGTCTGAGGCAGAGCAACGGGCAAAGAACGTTCAGCCAGTGGCTGTGCTATTAGCAGGGCTCCCGAGACACTAGATCTCGAAGTGCCAGACACACCTGAGGAAGGTCTGGAGACCTGCAAGCCAGCCAGGATAATGGGACACAAGGATAGGTCAACGGACCATGTGACCTGCAGTGACCTGCTCTGGCCAGGAAGATGCCGGGAGAGGCACATAAGTGCCACGTGGCGCCCTCCTTCTTGGTCTTCAGCTCAGCTCCTGATCCCAGATGCAGCCTTGCAGGGAACCACGAGCCAGGAAGAACCGTGGACCCGTCCTGACATAGGATGTAACCAGAGACTTAAGATAGCAGTTTGTAACATCTCTGGGAGAGTCGATGCATGTAACGTACTATCCTTTAACAACCTCACTCTCCTGCTTTTCTTTCTTTTACTAATAAACCTTTAGATGGTAGATTCTAAAGGAGTGGCCCAGTGTGATCTTGTGGGTAAGATCCAGAGTGTAAATTGACCTGGGACCTGTGGCTGGTTTCTTGGGACTGGGAGGATCCATTTGGGGTAGGTGAGATCGGGTCCTATAACCCCTCACCCGTGCGTTAGGCCTGGGGCTGACTGGGGCACAGGGAGAGCTGGGGTGTCCGAGGGGTTTTGCTCGTGAGGCTCCTGGCTGGCCAGACTGGCAGGTGAAGCGCTCAGTGGGACTGGTCTGTGGCCTGTTTGGAAGGTCTCCAGTCAGGGGCTGTGAGGAGCCCCGAGTGAGCAATTCACCCTGGGCGGTGCCCAGACCCGGCCCGTCACAGATCCTGACAAACCGGCAGAGTTCAAGGAACACAAATAATCAGGGAGCTGCAGGGACCAATCGGTGAAGAAGAGAATCAGTTTCATCCCAGCAAAGCAACAAGTGCAAGATGGGTGGCCCCTTAGAAGCGGACACATTGCTCAGGGCGTTAGCTTTCAGGGGCCACAGCTCACTTGGGCAGATGTGGCTGAAGTAGGGGCGTGAAAGTTAACCAGTAACCTGTGGGGGTGACGCAGCCCCCCACCTGCTGCGGGCAAGGGGACTGATCCAGCTCCACAGGGGGCCCGCCCAGACAGGGGCTGCTCCAGGATCCAGAGCTGCCTCTGTCCACAGAGAGCCCAGGTGCCCTGCAGGCAGGAGCGACTCCGGCGGGGGGTGGGAGCTGGCAGCAATCCCACCCCTAGCACAGGGCTGGAGGTGGGAGTCGCGTGGGCTGAAGCGGTCCCTGTCCGGATCCTGCTTCGTTGGCCACCGTTAGGTTAGCCTGCCGGTTAACTGAGTAACCGGGATTGCGTATCCCTAGGTTGAAGGCCCATAAACAACGGCTCCAGCCAAGGAAAGCTCACGCCCAATAACCGCGCCACGGGACCCCGCGCTGCTTTCGCCGAGACAGACTAACAGCTCCGCTCCGAAGCCGCGAGACGAAGAGCCCTGCTGACGCCTGCGGGGACGGGAAGTGCTGAACAGCACTGCCAGGTGGCAATGGCGGGGGCGGGCACTTCTCCGGCATTACCTGCCCATTAGACGGTTACCGTCCTACCTGCTGCATCTTGTCACACTGGGGCGGGAGGCTCCCGGGGGCAGGGCCTGACTCTGCAGCAGCTTCTGCCACAGCCCGCAGAGCACAGGAGGCAGCGCGATACAAATCGCTCAGGCTGGCCCGGAGGGCACAGGCCACATCAGAGTGAAGGGAAAGGAAGGAGGCTGAGGTGCTGCTGCAGCAGTGCCAGGAGCAAGCTCCCAGTCAGCCCGTGGACCATTGCCAACTAGACTGGCCAGCACACTGGTGGCGGTGCCACGTGCTGGATGACCTAACAGGGCTACTATGAGTCATGGCCAGGCTGGCAGCGGCGAGCAGCGCGACACGCCCCTTGTCCCCGGGCTGAGTCACCAGGTCACAGGAAAGCTGCCCAGCAAGGCTCCTCCACCTCAGGCGACTGAGAAGAGGCAGCCAGGTGCTGCTCTGAGGCTCTCCCTAAACCGCGGGCTCCGGGGCTGGGGCTGCGTAAGAGCCCAGAGCATGGCGTCTATCCTGCAGGGGCCGATGCCAGCACGCCCCCTTACTAGGCTTCACACTTACTGGAGGCACAGATTTAGAGGCCAGAAGGGAACACGTGGTCACCCAGTCTGCCCTGCAAACACAGGCCATGGGCCACTCCCCGCAGTTCCGGCAGCAGCCCAGCAACATGGACTCCGGCCACTCCAGCGTTAGAGCCCCCCGCAGAAGGCCCACAATGTCCCTCGAGGTGGCTGTGCCAAGGCCTGACTCAGCGTCCTGTCAGACTCCTTCCCAGGATGCAGCCGGACTGTTCCCTGTTCACTTCATCCCCCGTGTCGCTCAGTGGGCTGGAGAGGTCGGTAGGGACAGAGCCCATGCTAGCATAGCCCCCTAGCGAGCACACACCAGGGGGTTTCTGGCAGTGTGCTACCACCGCCCCCCTGAACCACTTCACTGCAGGAACAGGCGCTTTGTGGAGATCACAGTGGCCACACGGAGGTTTTACCACCAGAGCCTTCTGAGTCAGAGAAGTGGTTTCTCACACCCGACCGATGCAGCTACACCTACTCCACGGCTAGGTCTACGCTGCCTACGTCAGGTCAGCTTACAGCCACCCCAATAATTCCTGCCATGGCTGATGCCCACCCTGCCCTCCCGCCAGTGGTGCACATCCGCAGAAGGACCGCTTCCACTGACCGAAAAGGGGCACCGTGGGGGGCTGAGAGCGAGCGCGCTCAGCTCCCTGCTCCCAGCTGGCAGTCCTCACCTGCAGCAAGGAGACACGCACCTGCAGTCCGGTGCGGCTGGCTCCCGGGGGGGAAGCAGCCAAGGGCAGGAGCAGGGGTGGAGGCCCAACTCAGAGTGGAGCCCAGGCAGCGTCCTGGCTTTCTTGCCCATTTCATGGCTCCTCTAGCAGAACCGTGAAATCAACAAGACGCCCAACAGCCAAAGTAAGCCAGTGTCACCCTAGACACGCCCGCAAGAGCCCTGCTCCTCCCCTTGGTGTAAGCACCATCTCTAAGAGTGGAAAGCAGATCCAGAGGGTCCTGCTCCTGCCCCCCGTCCGGTGTGGGGGCTGCGGCTGCCACTGGCTCCCAACCCCGGGTGGAGCAGCCCCTGCCTGAGGGCAACCTAGGCCTGTGGCAGACAAAGGCTGATCTGAACCCTGTCCATGGTGGATGCCCTGGGGGCTGGAGCAGCCCCTGTTCCAGCCCCCACCGGTTATGGGTCAACCACCCACATGCCCAGGCAAAACGATTAACCGGTTAAATGATCACACTCAACTGGTTAACCGTTTTATAAGCGGGTTCAAAAAAAGAGCGAGATCAATTCCTGGAGGTCAGGTCCATCAGTGGTTGTTAGCCAGGCTAGACAAGGAGGGTGACCCTGGCCTGTGTGTGTGTCAGGGGCTGGGAATGGGCGACGGGAGGGATCACATGATGACTCCCTGCTCTGTTCCCTCCCTCAGGGGCACCCGGCCTTGGCCGCTGTGGGCAGACAGGACCTGGGCTAGAAGGACCATGGATATGACCCAGCCTGGCCGCTCTGACGTGCTTACATGCTGCTGCCTGTCCTGACTGGGTGCGGCTGGCAGCGCTAGGGGCGGGATAACCACAGAGCACACTGGTCCGCCTTCTGCTTCCCAGTAACACCCTGAGTGCCCAGGCGAAGGGCAGTGATACGAGCACCCCTAGCTGGGCATGCGGGAGCCTGGAGTCCATGGGACAAACCCCCGGGGGGTGGGCACGAAGCAGACACGGGGCAGGTTCCGGAAAGGGGGGGGTAGGTCCCGGGGGGGGGAGGCAGACACGGGGCAGGTTCCGGGGGGGGGGCAGATTCCAGGAGGGGGCAGGTCCCGGGGAGGGGGGGGCGCAAGGCACACACGGGGCAGGTCCCCGGGGGGGGGGGGCGCGAGGCAGACACGGGGCAGGTTCCGGAAGGGGAGGGTAGGTCCCGGTGGGGGAGGCAGACACGGGGCAGGATCCGGGGGGGGGCAGATTCCAGAGGGGGCAGGTCCCGGGGGGGGCAGGTCCCGGGGGGGGCACAAGGCAGACACGGGGCAGGTCCCGGGGGGGGGCGGGCGAGGCAGACACGGGGCAGGTCCCGGGGGGGGGGGCGAGGCAGACACGGGGCAGGTCCCGGGGGGGGGGCGAGGCAGACGCGGGGCAGGTCCCGGGGGGGGGGCGAGGCAGACGCGGGGCAGGTCCCGGGGGGGGGGGCGAGGCAGACGCGGGGCAGGTCCCGGGGGGGGGGGGCGAGGCAGACGCGGGGCAGGTCCCGGGGGGGGGGGGCGAGGCAGACGCGGGGCAGGTCCCGGGGGGGGGGGGGCGAGGCAGACGCGGGGCAGGTCCCGAGGGGGGGGGGCGAGGCAGACGCGGGGCAGGTCCCGAGGGGGGGGGGGCGAGGCAGACGCGGGGCAGGTCCCGAGGGGGGGGGGCGAGGCAGACGCGGGGCAGGTCCCGAGGGGGGGGGGGCGAGGCAGACGCGGGGCAGGTCCCGAGGGGGGGGGGCGAGGCAGACGCGGGGCAGGTCCCGAGGGGGGGGGGGGCGAGGCAGACGCGGGGCAGGTCCCGAGGGGGGGGGGGGGGCGAGGCAGACACGGGGCAGGTCCCGAGGGGGGGGGGCGAGGCAGACACGGGGCAGGTCCCGAGGGGGGGGGGCGAGGCAGACACGGGGCAGGTCCCGAGGGGGGGGGGCGAGGCAGACACGGGGCAGGTCCCGAGGGGGGGGGGGCGAGGCAGACGCGGGGCAGGTCCCGAGGGGGGGGGGGCGAGGCAGACGCGGGCAGGTCCCGAGGGGGGGGGGGGCGAGGCAGACGCGGGGCAGGTCCCGAGGGGGGGGGGGGCGAGGCAGACGCGGGGCAGGTCCCGAGGGGGGGGGCGAGGCAGACGCGGGGCAGGTCCCGAGGGGGGGGGGCGAGGCAGACGCGGGGCAGGTCCCGAGGGGGGGGGGCGAGGCAGACGCGGGGCAGGTCCCGAGGGGGGGGAGCGAGGCAGACACGGGGCAGGTCCCGAGGAGGGGGGGCGAGGCAGACACGGGGCAGGTCCCGAGGGGGGGGGGGCGAGGCAGACACGGGCAGGTCCCGGGGGGGGCGAGGCAGACACGGGGCAGGTCCCGGGGGGGGCGAGGCAGACACGGGGCAGGTCCCGGGGGGGGCGAGGCAGACACGGGGCAGGTCCCGGGGGGGGGGGCGAGGCAGACACGGGGCAGGTCCCGGGGGGGGGGGGCGAGGCAGACACGGGGCAGGTCCCGGGGGGGGGCGAGGCAGACGCGGGGCAGGTCCCGGGGGGGGGGCGAGGCAGACGCGGGGCAGGTCCCGGGGGGGGGGGGCGAGGCAGACGCGGGGCAGGTCCCGGGGGGGGGGGGCGAGGCAGACGCGGGGCAGGTCCCGGGGGGGGGGGGCGAGGCAGACGCGGGGCAGGTCCCGGGGGGGGGGGGCGAGGCAGACGCGGGGCAGGTCCCGGGGGGGGCGCGAGGCAGACACGGGGCAGGTCCCGGGGGGGCGCGAGGCAGACACGGGGCAGGTCCCGGGGGGGGGGGGCGAGGCAGACACGGGGCAGGTCCCGGGGGGGGGGGGCGAGGCAGACACGGGGCAGGTCCCGGGGGGGGGGGGCGAGGCAGACACGGGGCAGGTCCCGGGGGGGGGGGGCGAGGCAGACACGGGGCAGGTCCCGGGGGGGGGGGGGCGAGGCAGACACGGGGCAGGTCCCGGGGGGGGGGGGGGGCGAGGCAGACACGGGGCAGGTCCCGGGGGGGGGGGGGCGAGGCAGACACGGGGCAGGTCCCGGGGGGGGGGGGGCGCGAGGCAGACGCGGGGCAGGTCCCGGGGGGGGTGGCGAGGCAGACGCGGGGCAGGTCCCGGGGGGGTGGCGAGGCAGACGCGGGGCAGGTCCCGGGGGGGTGGCGAGGCAGACGCGGGGCAGGTCCCGGGGGGGTGGCGAGGCAGACGCGGGGCAGGTCCCGGGGGGGTGGCGAGGCAGACGCGGGGCAGGTCCCGGGGAGGTGGCGAGGCAGACGCGGGGCAGGTCCCGGGGGGGGGCGAGGCAGACGCGGGGCAGGTCCCGGGGGGGGGCGAGGCAGACACGGGGCAGGTCCCGGGGGGGGGGCGGGCGAGGCAGACACGGGGCAGGTCCCGGGGGGGGGGCGGGCGAGGCAGACGCGGGGCAGGTCCCGGGGGGGGGGCGGGCGAGGCAGACGCGGGGCAGGTCCCGGGGGGGGGGGCGGGCGAGGCAGACGCGGGGCAGGTCCCGGGGGGGGGGGGGCGGGCGAGGCAGACGCGGGGCAGGTCCCGGGGGGGGGGGGGGCGAGGCAGACGCGGGGCAGGTCCCGGGGGGGGGGGGGCGAGGCAGACGCGGGGCAGGTCCCGGGGGGGGGGCGATGCAGACGCGGGGCAGGTCCCGGGGGGGGGCGAGGCAGACGCGGGGCAGGTCCCGGGGGGGGGCGAGGCAGACGCGGGGCAGGTCCCGGGGGGGGGGCGAGGCAGACGCGGGGCAGGTCCCGGGGGGGCGCGAGGCAGACACGGGGCAGGTCCCGGGGGGGGGCGAGGCAGACACGGGGCAGGTCCCGGGGGGGGGGGCGGGCGAGGCAGACGCGGGGCAGGTCCCGGGGGGGGGCGCGAGGCAGACGCGGGGCAGGTCCCGGGGAGGCAGGTCCCGGGGGGGGCGCGAGGCAGACGCGGGGCAGGTCCCGGGGGGGGGCGCGAGGCAGACGCGGGGCAGGTCCCGGGGGGGGGCGCGAGGCAGACGCGGGGCAGGTCCCGGGGAGGCAGGTCCCGGGGGGGGGCGCGAGGCAGACGCGGGGCAGGTCCCGGGGGGGGGCGAGGCAGACGCGGGGCAGGTCCCGGGGGGGCAGGTCCCGGGGGGGGGGGGCGAGGCAGACCCGGGGGGGCGCTCAGAGGCCGCGGGGGGGGCAGGACACGTGGGGGGCGGAGCCGGGGGCGGGGCGCTCGGACTCACCGGCTCGGCGGGGCGGGCGGCCCGGGCCCCTCCCGGCTTCTTCCTGCCGCCGCGGGCTCCCCGCGCGCCGGGCGCCGAACCGCCCGCCGTTACCATAGAGATCCGGGGCGGGGCCGGAACACCACGCGCTCCCGGCGCCGAGACTGCAGCTCCCAGCGTGCCCCGCGCCCGAACTACAGCTCCCAGCGTGCCCCGCGCCGCGAGACACTCTGCGCCCAGCGTGCCCCGCCCCCGTCGAGCCAGGGCTCCTGGGGGCCCGCTGGCAGCGCCGGGCTGCTGAGTCTGGGGAAGAGCAGCCTGGCCGGGGCGTGAGGCAGCTCTCCAGACCCTGGGGGGGGGGTTCCCCTGGGCCTCTGAGGACGGGACAAGCAGCAAGGGGCTGACACTGCAGCAAGGGAGGTTTAGGTTGGACATTAGGAAACTTCCCGCCTGCCAGGGGGTGACACGCTGGGATCAATTGCCCGGGGGGTTGTGGAATCCCCATCCCTGGAGAGAGCTAGGAGCAGGTTGGACCGACGCCTGCCGGAGATGCTCTAGCCCAGCGGTTCCCAGCCTTTTCCAGATGGGGACCCATTCTGACAATTCAGGAAGACTTGGTGACCCAGGGCAATTCAAAAACAGAGAGAAAAAGGGGGGCAGAGCCACCTGGGGAGACAGCTGGGGAGCCTTTGGAAATGTAATGGTGACCCATATTTGGGTCCTGACCCATAGGTTGGGAGACCCTGGTCTAGATGATGCTTGGTCCTGCCATGAGGGCAGAGGACTGGACTGGATGACTCCTAAGGTCCCTTCCTGTTCTAGTGCTCTGTGATTCTATGCCCATGTGTTGCGGGTGCTGGGGAACTGCTCCAGGTGTGCCAGTTTTGGGCTCAGTGAGCAGGTAGACTCCCACATCTGGGTGGACACTCATAGACTTAACTTGCCCCCAGGCCTGCTGACGTTGGTGGGCGGGGGCAGGACGGGAGTTGCCCCAGGGTCTGCGATTCAAAGGGACCTGGGGCTCCTGGCAGCTGCTGCTACAGTCCCAGGCCCTTTAAATTGCTGCTGGAGCGCTGCTCCAAGTGGCCCTTGAGTGCCATGAAGGACCCAGCACTGGCTGCCCCAGCCCACCCCTCCTGCCTGTGGCCTCACCTCTGCCATGGCCTCAGAACAAGTCCCCCCCTTGTCCAGGGGCCCGTGGAACCTGTGGCCCCCCTGCTCACCACCAGTTTGCAGGTCAGACTGACAGCACAGGGCATAAGGGAAGAGGTGCCCCACCTCCGATGGGACGATAAAGAGCTCTCTGCTGCTCGGGTGACTGCCTGTTTGCTCACATCCTCTCAAGCACCTGGCGTTGGTGACACTCAGAAGGCAGACCAAAGGTCCATCTAGTCCAATGTCCTCCTGTCTGCCACCAGTGGCCAATGCCAGATGTCCCCCAGACTTGCCTGCTGCCCCGGGCGATTTACATTGCTGGCCCCAGAGAGACGTGTGCAGACCTGTCCCATCCATAGGCCACTGTGACCAGGCTGGCCTGGGAGATGGCAGTGGAGAGGAGCAGGCCTCGTGCATTGCTCTGCTTCTCCGCGACTCCTGCTGCCCCCACCCCCCCAACCAGACCCTCTGGTAATCTCCAAGGCATGTCCCTCAGTGGGAAGGGGAAGCAACAGGAGACGGCAGAGCAGGGGTGGGAAGAGGCAGTGCGGGGGCAGAGCAAAGGCTGGGCTTGGAGAAAGGCTACGGACACCCCCCTCCCCATCCAAGGCTGCAGGGAGTCATATGCTGGCAGCTGTGCAGGCTGGATTGTGGAATTTCTTGGGCCAGAGACCGCCGGCGGGCCATGAGTTTGAGATCCTGGATTAGTGTCATGGATCCACATTTTCTGCTGCTCCAGAATGTTTTCCAGAGTAAAATCTGCAGCTCCCTGGGGCCTTCTACACACTGGCCAAAGCCCAAATCTGTTAATTTCTTTAAGGCAGTGGCTCCAACCTTCCCAGACTGTGCCCCTCTCAGGAGTCTGATTAGTCCCATGTACACCCAAGTTTCACTGCACTTAAAACCTGTGGCTGTGTCTAGACTGGCATGATTTTCCGGAAATGCTTTTAACAGAAAAGTTTTCCATTAAAAGCATTTTTGGAACAGAGCGTCGAGATTGGCACGGACGCTTTTCTGCAAAAGCACTTTATGCGGAAAAGTGTCCGTGCCAATCTAGACACGGTTTTGCGCAAAAAAGCCCCAATCGCCATTTTCGCCATCGGGGCTTTTTTGTGGAAAACAAATCTCATCTATCTACACTGGCCCTTTTGCGCAAAAGCTTTGCGCAAAAAGGACTTTTGCCCGCACGGGAGCAGCATAGTATTTCCGCAAGAAGCACTGATTTCTTACAGTAGGAAGTCAGAGCTTTTGCGGAAATTCACGCGGCCAGTGTAGACAGCTGGCAAGTTTTTCTGGAAAAGCGGCTGATTTTCCGGAAAAACTGGCCAGTCTAGACACAGCCTGCTAGTTTAGAAAAGCGGCCATGAAAATGCACAAGCGCCCCAGCACATGACTACTGCAAACTGCTTCCTTTGTCACTTCTACTATATAACCTAAATCAATTGGCAGACAGATCTTGTATGTGCAGTTCAGTGTAGAAACAAGTCCTCGTATGAAATGTCAGTTTGCACTGATTTTGCTAGTGCTTTTTATATACGTTGGTGTAAAACTAGGCAAATCTGTTGATGAACTGAGGTACCCCCTGGAAAACCCCTGTACTCCCAGGGGCATGCGTGCACCGGGTTGAGAACCACTGGGTTCCTATGCAGGAAACTTTTCCAGGAAGGGAAGAGCCCTTTATTATAATAAAATTACAAAAGTACAGCTAACAGTACAAAAATCAATCTCGAAGTCACTCCAAACCAACGTCCCCCAAATCGCTGTTGGAAATGGTCACTACAGATAGCTAGCAAGTGCAGGCTGGAAAAGTCCAGTCCAGGGCTTCATGGCCCCCACGTGCACCGCGAGCCCATTGGCTGGAGCCCGTTCGGACTCAGGGAGGGCACGTGGAGGGAAGTGCCTGGTGTTGCCACATGAGGTCTGATTATGGAATGCTCAGGTTCCACTGGTGGCTCTTGACTGTCCAGCTCACTCCCACCAAGGGCAGGGCCTCCCAGTGACGGAGCACGTAGAACAGGAGGCCCAGTCACAGAGCAGAACCCCCCCCACACACACACACACGCCAGGGATAACAGGAGATCTGAACCCGTCTGCATGAAGCTGAGCCAGGAGGCCAATCCCCAGCTGCACGGTGGCAGAGAAGCCCTTGCAGCTGAGAACAGACCCCTGCCCACCCCAGGAGTTCCAGCGCGGCTGGGAGTCCAACGCAGCATCTGGCTCGCGCCTGGACCCGGCCGTTAATCTCTGGGAGCGCAGAGGGTCCCTGACTCATCAAGGCTTGGTGGTGGGGTTGGTGCGTCCAGGCTCTGGTTCAGTTCGGTCTGATCTCCGTGGATCTCACAAGGAGGGTGGGAGCAAAGTGGAGGAGACGGAAGGGGGGAAGAGGCCAAAGGCACCGTGGATATTGGGGCTGGATCCCCGGCCTGGCTCAGCCTGGTGACTAAGGCACATCCCAGTACACGAGGCCCCTTTTGGAAAGCTGGCTCGTTAGGGTTGGAGGCTCCTGCCCTGGAAGGCACTTGGAGTCAGAACTGCAGCCTGGCTCTCGGCATGGACTGTGGCCACGACAGAGGTGGTACAAGCTGGCGCATCAGTCCCTGAGGTCTGGGGCACGACGTTCTGTGGAAGGGCAGCGAGTTGCTTGGCATGATCTCCCCAGACTGCCAGAGGGGTCCCGTCGGAGAGTGGGGACCGGATGGCGAGGGGGAGGTGGCCCAGTCTCTCGCACGCTACTTCCCCCAGCTGTTTCTGACACGTTTTGTGACCACTTCTCCCCTGACTCCGCTGGGCTGCGCCAGGCTCACACACTGGGGGGGTCTCAGGAGCTGGGGGGGGCCTGCCTTTCTGAACAGAGCACAGGTGCACCCCGTTTCCAGCACTGTCGACCCCAGGAGGTGGATGGCTCGACCCCCCCGAGCAGTGGCTCTTCTCAGGCACTGTGCGTTGGCCTCAGAAGGTGGATGAGCTTCTTACAGTGATGAGCTGAAGACGGTCGGGGACTCCCGCAGGATCTGGACTGAGCGTCGTTACGGGAAAGCGCCAGCAGCTTCTCGCTGGCCTTGAGGGACACTAGCACCTGCAACCAAGAGACACGGCCCTCAGCACACGGCCAGCCCAGGCAGCACCGCAGCCACACTCCTGCGCCGTCTGCCCGCTTCTCAGGGCCCGAGCCCAGCTCTCCAGGCGACGTGTGCAGAGCTCAAGGGCCTCGCGGAGTCAGGGAGCAGCCTGAGAGCTCTGGATGGCACATGGGGCGGGGGCATCGTTTAGGTTGCCCCCCTGGGCTTCATGGCCCGGGATGCGGGATTCCCACCCGCCTTCCCTGCCCCGAGCAGGAGAGCCGGGAATTCCCAGATGGTGGTAGTGAGGGACACTGGGCCTGGGCAACCGCCTCCAGGAGCTACAGCACCCTGGTGAGCAACCAGCCTGTGGGCGCGGGCGCACGGCAGAAGCCCCAAACTGCCGCCCCTTGACGGACTGGTGCCCCCCAAGCCCTGCGAGTGGCCAGGCCGTTGCGGGGCAAAGGTGGGGAGGGAACAGGCCTGGCCCAGGGGCTTCCCCAGGCAGGGTGGGGAATGGAGTCCTGCTGAAATTCCCCATCCCCACTGCCATGCAACAAGGCGCTCCCGACCTGCTGCATCTTTGGCTGCTGGCTGACGGAGCGCAGGGCGATCAGCGCTGCCTCCCGCACGGCCGGCTGGGGGTCGTGGCAAGCCGTGTCCAGCAGGAGATGGGGGGCTCTGTTCTGGATCAGCACGTCCCCCAGGTCCGCTGCCTGCCTGCCCAGGTTCCCCAGGGCGGAAGCGGCATGACACCGGGTCTTGGCCTGCGGGTCGCTCAGCAGCCTCCCCAGGCGGGGCACGGCTTTGCCCAGGGCGTGCGGGAGGGAGCCGGCCTGGTAGGCAGCGTTGCCCACTGCGAAGCTGGCTGACTTGCGCACGTGCTCGTCCTGGTCCGACAGGCGCTCCAGCAGGCGCTCCAGCAGGCCCGCCTGGCTCTGCAGCGCCCGGGGGAAGTCCTGGCCCTGCCGCAGCAGGTTGCCCACCAGGCTGCAGGCTTTGGCGCGGATCGAGTGCTCCTGGTGGCACAGCAGGTGGCTCAGCAGCTGGTAGGCCGAGTCTGAGCCAGCCAGGACCATGTGGAGGAAAGGCAGGTGAGCGGGGCAGGCCCGGGCCACGTGGGTCAGGAGGGAGAGGAGGTCCATCGTGAGCGCAGGGCTGTCGGAAAGCAAGACGGCTGACAGGAAGGAGATGGCGCGGTCCGAGGCCGCGGCCGCCCCCACCAATTGGTCAACGACCTGCTCGTCGGACAGCACGAGGTGGCACAGGAGGCTCATGGGAAGTGCGGTCTCCGAGAAGGGCAGGTGGTGGCAGCAGACCTAGGAGGAGAGACGGCAGCTGCTGAGAGGACTCGGACAGGCAGGTCAGCGTGGCTGGGGACTGGCACCCCGGCCGAGAGGCAGGAGCAGGAGAAGTCTCCAGGGTTCGGTGGGCAGAACCCAGACAGAGCCCGGTGCCTGCTCCGGAGCCCAGCCTGGCGCGTGACGTCACATTCCATATTCTCCAGGAGAAACGCTTCTGCCCTGGCGATGGCAGGAGAGCTCTGCCCTCGGCAAGGCAGGGCTGGAGGCGACGAGTTACTGAACAGGCTATCCCGGCGTGTGTGTGTGCCATGTGGGCAGGCGGCATTAGGACCACTGCCCTGGCTACTGGGATCTGGCAGCCGGGGAGCGGCGCGTTCCTCCGCCCCAGCAAGGGGCTTTAAACGCTGCCCCTGGGCTGCTTTGGGTCACGCCCACTGCTGACACTTCTGGGACTCCAATGGAAAAGCCAGGCAGGGCTATGGCCCAATGGCCATGCTGCCGCGGACTCACGGACGCTGGTGACCGGATACTAGCCTCCCTCTGGGTCTGCCGAACTGTTCCACTGGAGGTGGGGGAATCACACACAGAATTCCTGCCTCCTGGAAATCCAGTGTAAGGTGGGGGAGGTCGGGGGCGGGGATACCATCTTGGCCTTCAGTTTGCGTCTCCTCTGGCTCCCCACCCAAAGAGACACTTGAAAACACATGGGAAAAAAGGACTTGGACTGGTTTGTGGGGAGGGGGAGAACTGCCAAACCCAGGCTAGGAAGGCCTCTGGCCTGTGAAGGCCTCTACCGTCCTAAGCCAATATCTAGGGCGAGGAATTCCTACTCTGCATAGGCAGTCTCTCCAGGGAACCTAGCGTAGCTTTCTTTTCTTTTCTTAGTAATCTGCTTTGTTCTGTTTGCTACCTCTTCAACCACTGAACACACCCCTTTTGATAGCTAATAAACCTCCCTGCTGGTTTAGAACATAACCGTTTATGTACGTTCTCACTGGGGACGGGGAGAGGCTGTGCAGACCTTCCTCCACACTGAGGGAGGAGGCAAATTTCATAGAACTTTGGGTTTGTACCCCAAGGGGCGTGTGAACACCTGGGTGCTGGGGCAGCTGCAGGTGGCCCTGCCTGTGCGCTTTGTGCCTGGCTCAGCAAGACTAGGTAAAGGGAACCAGGCTGGCGGAATAGGCTAGGTCAGCGGCATCTCAGGAGGTCCAGCCCGCCGCAGTGTCCCTGGGTACCTGGAGCAAATGGGCAGGGGTCTCAGCATCTCTCAGGGCCTTCATGACCCACATCTGGGTCTCTGTGTCCACGTCCAAGGAGAAGGGGAAGCAGAGCAGCTGGCAGGTCTGGAGCACCACAGCCGGGACCAGCTCGGGGTCACCGTCCTCCCCCACCTGCCTGGGCTCATGGGAGGGAACAGATTGAAAGGTCAGAGAGCAAGGGACGGAGGAGCCCCACAATGCCAGCCCAATGGGCAGGTCCGCGTGCTGCGGTTCCTCAGGGCACCAACGGTCCCTCCGCCCATGCTGAGCCCATTGTCTGAGTGGGGCCATCTGCAGCGGGTACGTTGTGTCTCAGCTGCCCTTAGATTCTCATGTGCCCAGGCCAGCAGGACCCACTGTGACCATCAGCCTGGCCCCTGCAGAACGCAGCCGGAGACCTGCCCCAACCGTTCCCAGAGCATGTAGAGACACCCAGTCAGTGGGGCGACTCTGCCACCACCAAGGTTCCTAATAAGCCCCATGCCACGTGCCCGAGATCCAGTCCCCCGGCACCGCCTGCCTGGCGGGAACTCACGTGTGCGCCAGCTGAGCCAGGAAATCAAGGGAGAGCAGCTGGTTGAAGGTTGCCATGACGACGCTGTGGGGGTGGGCCAGCTGAGGCAGACACTGGTGGGGCTCGCGGGTGAAGACGGCGAGGGCCAGGCTGAGGAAGAGCGCGGTGCCTGCGGGGGTGGGGAAGTCGGCAGACGGGTGAAATGAGGCAGTCTCCCCCATCCCAGGCGCTGGGCAGGGCTGATCCGGGCAGGCCTGAGGCAGCGGGGAGCGGTCCTGTGAGCAGGTCTGCACTGCTCGAGACCAGGAGAGCCACTGGAGCTCAGTGAGCCAGGAGACCCCAAGGGCTGCTGGGGAACAGGCCTGCGGCTGGAACGTCCCTGTGAAGGTGCCTGAACGTGACAGGCCTCTCCAGAGCCGTGTTCCTGTTCCTCTCCTCCCAGGTTGGCTCCCAGCACGGGCAGGGGGACCCGCCCCACCTTGGCAGGCACTGAGCAGGGCTGTAGGGCACCGTCACCTCCCAGCAGGACGGAGCCTAGGCCGGCTACGGGAGGGATTTGCGGCCACCAGCAAGGCAGGCCCCCCCGCAGGCTGTGGCTGTCCAAGGCACCCGTCACCTGCCTCCCTAAGCTCCCATGCCAATGGCCCTGATGCCAACGGGGCTGGCCAGCCCTGGAGACGGGGCGCCAGGTAGAATCGAGCTGCTAACAAGGCCAGCGGGCAGGTGCCGTGACCGGAGGGGAGGGCTGAGCTCTGACCAGGAGCGAGGCAGAAGGCCCGCGACAGGCTGCACACCAGCCTTCGCTGCAGGTCTAGTGCAGGCACTGAGGTACCTGAGCACCAGGCAGGGCTGCCGTCCCGGGGGCAGCTGGGACAGAGGCCCGGGCAGACAGACAATCTCACACAGCAAGTCTGTGGTGGAGCCTCTCCTGGGTGCCAGGCTATCCGCAGGGCCGTTCTTCCGCCCTTCCACGTTCACCAGCAGGGCTGCATGGGGCACGCGTCTGCCAAGGGCCCTGCGCCGCTCGGCCATCTAGGGAGCCATGCTAATGGGAGCGGTGGGCCAGGGAACTAGGGGAGGAATCGCTGCCTGATGTGAAGAGCTGCCCCGAGGGAAGGAAGCAGCTTCCGCCCCTCCCAGATGCAGGGTACTGGCTGGCCAGAGAGCATTCTGGGATGTGTAGTCTTACATCCAGTGAAAGAGACTCTGCCCCCTCCCTACCTCGAGGCGAGATGAGGGTCCAGTCTGGCTCTGGAGCAGGCTGGCCTGACCGCGGCGTCTCCCCCTCCATCCCCGACTTGTCGGCAGCCAAGCGGAGCACCATGGCGACACGGTGCCAGGCGATGTTCCACAGCTCCGAGCCGGCAAAGCCCCGGACCAGCACCGCGTCACCCTGGCGGAGGGAGAACGCCGATTGGTGCGCTGTGCCACGTGGGGCAGAGCACCCTCGCCCCCACTACGGGCCAATCCTGGAGCCCTGCCCGCAACCAAAGCTCCCATCGCAGGAAGGGCCTGGCCCCGCGGGCGCAGGGGCAGGCCGGCTCCACACTGCAGCCGGGGCTCAGACGCTTTCAAGGCACGATACACCAAGAGATGGACTCGTGGGAAGCCCCCTCCATTCACCAGCCTCCACCTCCCTCTGATGGGCCAGCCCCTGCACTCACGTAACAGCCCAGTGGCATCTCCAGCAGCCGCTCCCCTGGGCAAGTCCCACATCTGGGGAGCTGGGGGCCCTGCACCGGGGTGGCACCAGTGGGCTAGAAGTGCTGAGCGCCCCCTCTGAAAGCCAGGTTCCTGCAAGGAGGCCCCAGGTCACTGCAGACGCTCAGCGAGGGGCGGGCAGGGCTCTGTTCCCACTGGGCTCACGGAGCAGAGCTCACAGGGTGAAGCACAAGGCCTGGGCCAAGAGGTCCGGCCTGGAGAGGCTGCGGGGCTGACCCTGGAGGAGCGAGACCCCTGGGGGTCTCCAAGAGACCGTTCCATAGCTGGGGGTCAGCGCTGATCCGTGGGTCTGAGGCACCTGGTTTGACCACCGGCCGCATCCACCATCCCGCCCTGCCCCAGCAGCCTCCCGCCAAGGCCGGCTCCAGGTGGGCAGCGAGTACCTGGGCGAGCAGCTGCAGCAGGAGAAGCAGGAGTCCATCGTAGAGGCCAGCGCCCATCGGGGGAGGCAGGTGCAGCTGGAAGAGAAGTGGGTGGGGCAGGTTGGGCCCGGTTAGCACTGGGCACGGGGGCTAGCACTGCGCGGTTCCAGACCCACCCACAGCATCAGGCTGGATTTGTGCTGAGCCGCAGGCGGCCCGATCGGAGTGTCTGTCCCAGCTTGGGGTGCGCTGGGGGTTCCAGGCCACGCCCTCCCATGGGGCAGCCCCCCAGCTGCTCGCCCCCTTACCTCAGCAGGTGCAGTGAGTGCATTTGTCATGGCCGACATGGCCTCCTCGCACCCCACCTCGATGGCTGCCCCGTGCTGGCCAAGCTGAGCCAGCAGGAATCCCGCGGCGCTCTGCAGGGGAGGGGAGAGTCCGCACTGTACAATCTGGGGGTGCCTACCACCGGCCACACTCCCCCCCCCTTCCCGTGCCCACGGGGATCTGACTGCGAACATCTCCCCAAGTGTAGGAACAGTCAGACTGCTCTCCTACCCTTCCCCATGGGGATCTGACTGTGAGCAATTGCCCCTGGGTGTAGGAACAGTCAGACTGCTCTCCTACCCCATCTCCATGGGGATCTGACTGCGAGCAACTGCCCGAGTGTAGGAACAGTCAGACTGCTCTCCTACCCTTCCCCATGGGGATCTGACTGTGAGCAATTGCCCCTGGGTGTAGGAACAGTCAGACTGCTCTCCTACCCCATCTCCATGGGGATCTGACTGCGAGCAACTGCCCGAGTGTAGGAACAGTCAGACTGCTCTCCTACCCTTCCCCATGGGGATCTGACTGTGAGCAATTGCCCCTGGGTGTAGGAACAGTCAGACTGCTCTCCTACCCTTCCCCATGGGGATCTGACTGTGAGCAATTGCCCCTGGGTGTAGGAACAGTCAGACTGCTCTCCTACCCTTCCCCATGGGGATCTGACTATGAGCAATTGCCCCTGGGTGTAGGAACAGTCAGACTGCTCTCCTACCCTTCCCCATGGGGATCTGACTATGAGCAATTGCCCCTGGGTGTAGGAACAGTCAGACTGCTCTCCTACCCTTCCCCATGGAGATCTGACTATGAGCAATTGCCCCTGGGTGTAGGAACAGTCAGACTGCTCTCCTACCCTTCCCCATGGGGATCTGACTGTGAGCAATTGCCCCTGGGTGTAGGAACAGTCAGATTGCTCTCCTACCCCATCTCCATGGGGATCTGACTGTGAGCAACTGCCCGAGTGTAGGAACAGTCAGGTGGACAGAACAGTCTGACTCCTGAGGGGCACCTGAAGGAAAGGGCTAGGCAGAGATGCAGGGCTCTGCCATTATACACATGGCGATTAGGCTGTTCCAGGCCAGGCTGGGTCCTCCCAGGACAGGAGTGGATTGGGTGGGACTCACCACTAGGGAGACGACAGGCGACTGGGTGAAGATCTCGGTGGCGTCACTCACCACTAAGTCCAGCCTGAAACACAGTGACCCAGACATCAGGAGAAATGGGAAACTGACCCCGGCCAGGGACTGAGCGCTGGGCAAACTGCTCACAGACAGCAAGCACCTCCGCAGCACTGGACGGCAGCCTCCTTGGAGAAGCCATGCAGCAGCTGGGTCAGCGGGCGTAGCAACGCGCCCCTGCCTGTCCCTGGCTAGGGAGCAGCTCTCTGCAGTGGCCTCCAGGCAGGAGGGGCATGGAGCAGACTAGCCCAAAGCTCCCCAGGTGCGGAGAGGCGCGTGCTTACCAGGGAGGCACGCTCTGCAGCTGGAGGGCCAGCAGGGCCAGCAGATGCAGCGAGGCCTCACACGCTTGCACCCGCAGCCGCTCCGCCATCGGGACCTGCAAAGGGAGCAGAGCTCAGTGAGATCTGGGGCTGGGCAGGAGGCCAAGGCTGCTGGGAGGAGCCCCAGCGAAGCACTGGGCAGCACAGACCAGAGGCCAAGAGGCAGAGCTGGGACACTGGCTCCTTCCCAGATTACCTCCCCCCCATACCCTGCCCCTGGCTCCCCCCGAACCTGTCCCAGCTCCTCCCCGCCAGGCCCTGGTCAACCTCCCTCTGCCCTCCCCCGGGCGCTTTCCCTGGCCCCCACCCTTCACCTTCCCTCGCGCTACCTGCACCCCCAGTCCTGCGACGCTTGGTACGGTCCTCTCTGCTCTTCTGCTCTCCCAGACCCCACATCCCTCTGCCCCCTCAGCCCATGACGCTTGGTACGGTCCTCTCTGCTCTCCCAGACCCCACATCCCTCTGCCCCCTCAGCCCACACGCTTGGTACGGTCCTCTCTGCTCTCCCAGACCCCACATCCCTCTGCCCCCTCAGCCCACACGCTTGGTACAGTCCTCTCTGCTCTCCCAGACCCCACATCCCTCTGCCCCCTCAGCCCACTTGCTTGGTACGGTCCTCTCTGCTCTCCCAGACCCCACATCCCTCTGCCCCCTCAGCCCACACGCTTGGTACGGTCCTCTCTGCTCTTCTGCTCTCCCAGACCCCACATCCCTCTGCCCCCTCAGCCCATGACGCTTGGTACGGTCCTCTCTGCTCTCCCAGACCCCACATCCCTCTGCCCCCTCAGCCCACGACGCTTGGTACGGTCCTCTCTGCTCTCCCAGACCCCACATTTCTCTGCCCCCTCAGCCCACACGCTTGGTACGGTCCTCTCTGCTCTTCTGCTCTCCCAGACCCCACATCCCTCTGCCCCCTCAGCCCACTTGCTTGGTACGGTCCTCTCTGCTCTCCCAGACCCCACATCCCTCTGCCCCCTCAGCCCACGACGCTTGGTACGGTCCTCTCTGCTCTTCTGCTCTCCCAGACCCCACATCCCTCTGCCCCCTCAGCCCACTTGCTTGGTACGGTCCTCTCTGCTCTCCCAGACCCCACATCCCTCTGCCCCCTCAGCCCACGACGCTTGGTACGGTCCTCTCTGCTCTTCTGCTCTCCCAGACCCCACATCCCTCTGCCCCCTCAGCCCACACGCTTGGTACGGTCCTCTCTGCTCTCCCAGACCCCACATCCCTCTGCCCCCTCAGCCCACACGCTTGGTACGGTCCTCTCTGCTCTTCTGCTCTCCTAGACCCCATATGGCCCCACATCCCTCTATCCCCCCCACCCCAGCCCGCAGCCAGTGGGCAAAGGTACAAACTCCCCAGCTGGGGGCCAGACCTAGTCCATGCTACTGGCAGGGCAGCAGGAGTCTGACATGGGGGAGCCGCCTGTCCCCGTGATCCGCCCCATTGGGGCGAGACGGACGTACCTCACCCTTCACCAGCCGGGCCAGGGAGCTGGGCACTTGCTGGCCCTTTGCCAGGAGATGGCAGAGGCTTTTACTGCTGTGGCCGCAGGAGTACAAGACCTGGGGGCAGCAGGAGAGCAGAGGTCAGCGCGGGGGACGTGCCGGGAGCCAGCCAGGGGCAAAGAGAGGCAGCCGGGGAAGGGGAGGGGTGTCCTTCCCCGGGGCCATCCTGGGCTCAGTTGCATGGTGGCCAGTCCCAGTTTTACCCCCGATCCTGGCCCTGGCTGTTGGTGACTCTCCAGGGCACTCGCTCCAGGGGAAGCCCACGCACCCACTTGCCCTTCCAACACGGCTCGGGGGAGTCTCCTGGGAGGGGTGGGGATTCAGCTTCTCTGGCCTCTGCAGAGGGGACCAATGTGAGGCTCCAGAGACACTGGACCCCTGACTGGGGCCATGGCTCATTCCATGAGGTCCAACGAGCAGGGAGAGGGGAGCAGAGCAGGGTGGCACTGTCATGCCCCATGGGTTTCATTCCATGCCCCTGGGGCACAGGCAGAAGGCAGGGTGGTGGAGACCTGCCACCTTGTGAGGGCAGCAGGCCTGTTAACACCTGGCACCACCAGTGCCGTGCTAGGAGAGCGCCCATCAGCCCTGGCTAAAGCAGGCGCAGGGGGAGTTGTGCCCGGTTATGTCAGAGTTGGCTTCTATCTGCAGGGGAGAACACAGCTGGGTGCCACTCCCACCCACAGCCCCGCCCCTTGGCCCCATGGGAACTGTCCAGGGGCCGATGGAGGCAGGGAGGGTGAGTCCAGAGAGAGCCCCACTCAGAGGGAGACTTTACCTTGAGTGCATGCAGGGAGCAGGCCGGGCGCTCGAGTCCAGCCAGGAGCCTTGCTAATAGCTGGCTGTTCTCCACGGTCAGCTCCTCTGCCACTTGCTGGGCAACCTGCGGGAAATCAGCCAAGAGGGTCACAATTGCAGAGCCCCCCACGCGACCACAATGGTAGGGGGTGCTGTGCTGCAGGGGTGGGGCCAGTAGGGGGGCGCTCTCCCCAGCAGGCGGCGATGATCCCAGGATGGCACTAGGGGGCGCTGTGCTGCAGAGGTGGGTGGGGCCAGTAGGGGGCGCTCTCCCCAGCAGACGGCGATGATCCCAGGATGGCACTAGGGGGCGCTGTGCTGCAGGGGTGGGTGGGGCCAGTAGGGGGCGCTCTCCCCAGCAGACGGCGATGATCCCAGGATGGCACTAGGGGGCGCTGTGCTGCAGAGGTGGGTGGGGCCAGTAGGGGGCGCTCTCCCCAGCAGACGGCGATGATCCCAGGATGGTACTAGGGGGCGCTGTGCTGCAGGGGTGGGTGGGGCGCTCTCCCCAGCAGGCAGTACTGGCCCCACAGCCCCAGCACAGCGCATTGTCTTCTGAATAAGGTGTGACTGTGACTGCTAAAGACCCAGTGACGCGTTTCAGCTATTGGGCGGGGCGGGGGTGGGGGGGTTAACCCAGCATCCTGCTCGGATCCCAGCGGGACAATCACATTCTTTCCCCAAATCCTCCCCAGGGTTCAGTCAGCTCTGGGAGCCCCATTTACTGCCTGCCCGGTGCTGCGTGGCCCTGCTGTGCGCTGTTATACACTCGCCACCCCAGAGGTGGCTGCATGCGAGTGGCCCAGGACAGTGTCTGTAGAGTGCTCAGGGGCCCCATGCTCTAGGTCAGGCAGCACGCGCCAGTGTTCAGCGGCCGGCCGGGAAGGGTGGCCTCCCGCCACGCAGGGCTCTCTCAGGGCCCTTCTGGCCTCGTGGCGGGGCTGGAACCGCGAGGGGCACATGCTCTGACCTGCTTTTTGGCCTCCTGGCTCCCGCTGCGCCCCACGGGGAGGCTGCAGACTGCGGCCAGTGCTGCTGTGAAGACATCGGCCCCGTGCTGCTCCTGGGACGATCTCGCCTCCCTCGCTGGGCCCAGGCATGGACAAAAGAGCAAAGCCACAAATTACGAACAAAGCTCAGGGCTGGGGTGAGAGATCCAGATGGACAGTTAGTGCAGAGGGGCTGTGGGTCGGGAGTGGGGGGCACCAGCAGTGTGGGGCTGCGGATCGGGAGTGAGGGGCACTGGCACAGCTGTATGTAGAGGGGAGCCGAGGGCTGGGCTGGCAGGGGCTGTGGGTAGGAAGTGAGGGGCACTGGCAGGGCTGGAGGCAGGGCTGGGGGGGGGGGAGGGGCTGCGGGTCGGGAGGGAGGGGCCCTGGCAGGGCTGGGGGGGCAGGGGCTGCAGGTCGGGAGGGAGGGGCCCCGGCAGGGCTGGGGGGGGGGAGGGGCTGCGGGTCGGGAGGGAGGGGCCCTGGCAGGGCTGGGGGGGCAGGGGCTGCAGGTTGGGAGGGAGGGGCCCCGGCAGGGCTGGCCATGGGAAGCTGCCACATCAGCTGCCAGTCCTACCCTTGGCTCTGATCAGGGCCACTGGTCACTTACTGTCTGCAGTGCCTGCAGCTGGTTGGAGAACCCCGCCCAGCCGACAGGCAGACGTGGGGCTGCCCACACCACCAGGGATCCCCCCACTCAGCCCAGTGTGGGGGGAGCGTTACCTTCCGGAGCGGGCTGCTCCAGGGTGGCCCCCTGGAGGAGCGTGGCCAGTAGGGGGCGCCGCTCGGCGAGCAGGCTGGCGTAGAAGGGGCCGGACACGGAGGGGCTGCTGCTGTCCAGGCACTCGCAGAGCAGGGCCAGGCACTGCAGAGACACGGGGGCCGCAGTCAGCGCCGGCGGGGAAAGGGATGAGGCGGGGAAGGGCAGGACAAAGGAGGCCGTGAGCGGAGGCTCCAGGCGACCTGGAGCAGGTGGCTGCTCTGACAGGGAGGGGCCAGAGGGCAGGGCAGCAATGCCCCAGGCACAGAGGCCAGGTGAGCAACACAAGGAGGGAGGGAGGGAGGGAGGCAGGGCAGCTAGCGCAGGAGGGGCACCTTTACCATGCTGCTTTGCTGGCGGAGCCTCATCTCGCCATCCGCTGGCAGGGCCAGGAGCTGGGGCAGCAGGGAGAGGAAGCCGGCCGCCGCCTCCTGGAAGACCTGCAGGCTGGAGGAGGCAGGGTTAGTGGGGACCAGGCGTCAAAAGGAACGGCTCTGTACGGGGCAGGGCCAGCAGTGCCCTTAGCACAGAGCCTCCAGGGGGTGCAACCTGCTGTCCCCCTGCCCCCCCATCGCTCTGACCCCCGGGCCTGACCACCCCCCCTCTGACCACCCATCGCTCTGACCCCCGGGCCTGACCACCCTCCCAACCCCCGGGCCTGACCACCCCCCCTCTGCCCACCCATTGCTCTGACCCCCGGGCCTGACCGCTCCCTCTCTGACCCCCAGGCCTGACTGCCCCCCAGCTCTGCTTGCTTTGCCCAATAGCTCTGCAGCGCCCTCTAGGGCCGCAACAGGGGAATGCGGGAGACAGAAAGGCCCTGGTTCTCATGCTAGGACAGCAGGGAGGCAGGAATCCAGCTAACAAGCAGGTGAGCCCTGGTGGAGACAGCACAGCCCAGCAGGGAGAGCTCAGGTCCGGGAGGCAGGAGGTGGGAGCTCTTGTCAGCTCTGCTACCTTGTGGGATCTGGAAACAATGCTACGCCTCTCCATGCCTCAGTTTCCCCCTCTGTACAATGGGCTGATGATGATCCTGCCTCTCCTCCACAAGGGCTTTGGGAGCTGGAAGGGCCACGTTTGGGTCTCTGATCCCAGAGTGCCCCACGGATGGAGCCTGCCCGAGGGGCTGGTGGTGAGAAGGGGGGACTCCGGGCTGTGCTCTCAGAGATTCCCCACCCCGCCGGCAGCCACTCTACCTTCTCCAGCTCCGCCCCCGATGGGAGTCGCTGGTGAAATAGGCCGTCGTCACGCCAACGAGGTCTGCCAGCAGCGTGGTGCACCAGGGCTGCTGCGGGAGCAGAAAAGAAACCATGTGCCAGGGAGCTGTGCTCTCCCTGGCTAGTAGCCAAGCTGATCTGAGCAACGGTGCGCCAGGCCCTGCCCCCTCGGCCGGGCTCACAAGGGGCGGGGCTACGGAAGGTCCTGCGCGGTGACGATGCAGCAACCTCTAGGGGCGACACACCCCAGGCACGAGCACAGCCAGGCTCCCCGCACCCACCTGCATGCTGCTGGTGCTCTCCAGGATTTGCCCGGCCAGGCGCAGCAGGAAGGCAGGTAAATCCGTGGCCTGGCAGAAGCGGCAGAGAAGCTCCGAGTCGCACCTGGTGGCCAGCAGGTTGCCCACGACGCGGAGGGCAGGGCGGAGATGAGAGGCTCCCTCCAGCATCCCCTCCAGCACCTGGCCACGGAGAGGGCAGAGAAGGGGCCTGGGATCTGAGATGGCAGCACGGCTGGATGTGGGCACCCAGCAGTGGCCTCTGCCAGCCACAGGGCTCCCTCATGCCCACAGGAAAGGAGGCAGGGATACCTCAGGGATGCGGGGAAAGCAGGGATCCACCAAACAGGAGAGCTCAGATCCCTGGGGACCGAGGACTGTCCTCCCTTGGCTGGGAGGGATCCAGAGGTTTCCCCAGGGTCACCAAGCCAGGGAGGGGAAGGCCTCCTTGCCTTGCTCTGAGCTGTGCCCCAGGCGTATTACGGAAGAGTTGGGATCATAATCCCATGTGCAGGTGGGGAAATTGATGCACAGAGCGGGGACTCTCCCAGGGTCCTGCAAAGTAGCCCGGCCGACGATCCCCTGCCCTGAGTCCTTCCTGGAATAACAAGCTGGGAACAAGGAACCAACTGCAGCCTCGTGCTGCCCCCGGCTCTCTGCCCGCACCTCAACCCCCAGCTCACACCCCTGGCTCTCTGCCCGCACCTCTACCCCCGGCTCACACCCCTGGCTCTCTGCCCGCACCTCTACCCCCGGCTCACACCCCTGGCTCTCTGCCCGCACCTCTACCCCCGGCTCACACCCCTGGCTCTCTGCCCGCACCTCTACCCCCGGCTCACACCCCTGGCTCTCTGCCCGCACCTCAACCCCCAGCTCACACCCCTGGCTCTCTGCCCGCACCTCAACCCCCAGCTCACACCCCTGGCTCTCTGCCCGCACCTCTACCCCCAGCTCACACCCCTGGCTCTCTGCCCGCACCTCTACCCCCGGCTCACACCCCTGGCTGCCTCCACTCACCTGCTGGCTGGAGTCCTGCAGCCGGGCCCGGATGCGCTGCACGAAGGCCAGGTCCCCCAGAAGGCTCAGGGGTGTGCTCAGCTGCATGGTGGAGGGGTCCGTGGCCTCGATCAGATGCTGCCATTCCTCATCACTATCCACTTCCTAGGTCAAAGGTCACAAGCGAGGCCACTTTCATGCCATGAGCTTCAGGGGAGCCCACCCCAGACCTGCACCACCCCTCCAGCCAGTTCCAAAGGGAAGCTGCTGCCCCCCAGTCACGCCTCACCTCGTTCTCCAGGGCCACAGTCTCAATGCTGCGCCTGCCTCGCGGCCCCGCCTTGCTGCCCCCAGCCGGCCTGGGAGCCCCCTTGTCCACCGCCGGGAACTCCCGCTCGTAATCCTGCGTGATCCGGTGCTCCCTGCCCAAGAAGCAACGCAGCTAGAGACCGGCCCCGTGCCATCTCCTTGCTCACTGGTGCCCCCCAGCCCAGCCCCCTCCGGTAGGGTTGCCAGATGGTCTCCCAAAAAATACTGAACACATGGGCTTTAAAAAAACCAAAAACCAACACAACACACCACCCACACCCTGCGTGGCTACTGCCAGGAGCCACCACACTGGGAACAAAGGGACAGGCAGCAGAGCCTGCTACCCAAAGCAGAGAGGCAGACCCCGGGCAACACAATGCCAGGGCGGGGGCGGGAGGGGGCGACCATGGGTGGGAAGGCGGCTCCCCCATAGCCAGGTCTTTGGGTGCCCCAGTGGGAAGAAGTAGAAATTCCACCCCAGTCGGTTTTGGCTGCGAGCCCGTGGAAGGCGCCTAAACGCAACCACAAAGCGCCTGCGGCTTCTCTCCTGGACTGCGGCGCTGCAACGCGCTTGAGCAGCGCTCAGGGGCAGGGACGGGGCTTCTCCAGCTTCCCACGGCGTCACCCCTCCTCCGACGCCATCCGCTGGGGACGGGGCTTCTCCAGCTCCCCACGGCGTCACCCCTCCTCCGACGCCATCCGCTGGGGGCTCCCAGTGCCGCTCGCGCCCCGCCCCCACCCCCGCCTGGCTTCTGCACCCAACCACAGGCTCCCAGTGCTGCTCGCGCCCCGCCCCCCAGGCACCACCCCGCCCCCGCCCGGCTTCTGCACCAACCACAGGCTCCCAGCACCGATCGTGCCCCGCCCCCCAGGCACCACCCCGCCCCTGCTCGGCTTCTGCACCCAACCACAGGCTCCCAGCCACTCCCCCCACCCCGGTCAGACTTCCGGCTGGTGCCCAGCCGGAAAACAGAAAATAACGGTCATTGCACATTGCACATGTCCGGTATTTTCTGAATTTTTTTACTGGATAGAGGGCTCAAAAACCGGACTGTCCAGTAGACTAGCGGACACCTGGCAACCCTACCCCCAGGAACCCACAGACCCGGCTGAGCCCGAGCAGGCACCACTGCCCCTCACCGTGGCGTAGGGGGAGGCTCCGTTTTCTCCCACTCTGTCTCGTTGGGCTCCTCTCCTAGCACGGCTTGGATCTTGTCTCCTCGGGGAGATCCCAGAGCACGGGCTGTCTGCTCCCCCTCCCTGAGGGCTGCCTTCCCAGCGGCTGCTTTGGGTGTGCGCCCCTGGCCTCCTCTGGCTGCCTCCTTTTTGGATGGAGCATCTGCCTTCAGCTGCTCCTGGAACACACCAAAGAGCTTCAGCCAGGTTAGATCTCTGGGTAACCGAGCAAGCCCCCACCCTCCCCTCCTCCACCCTCAGGGGTCTCTCTCTGGGTAATCGACCAAGCCCCCCCCCCCTCCACCATCGGGGGTCTCTCTCTGGGTAATCGACCAAGCCCCCCCCCCCCCCACACCATCAGGGGTCTCTCTCTGGGTAACCGACCAAGCCCCCACCCTCCCCTCCTCCACCATCGGGGGTCTCTCTGGGTATGTCTACACTACCCTCCTAGTTCGAACTAGGAGGGTAATGTAGGCATACCGCACTTGCAAATGAAGCCCGGGATTTGAAGTTCCCGGGCTTCATTTGCATAAACTGGGCGCCGCCATTTTTAAATCCCCGCTGGTTCGAACCCCGTGCCGCACGGCTACACACGGCACGAACTACCGTTACTCCTCATTCCACTAGGAAGCCTAGTCCGAACTACCTAGTTCGTGCCGCGTGTAGCCGCGCGGCACGGGGTTCGAACGAGCAGGGATTTAAAAATGGCGGCGCCCAGTTTATGCAAATGAAGCCCGGGAAATTCAAATCCCGGGCTTCATTTGCAAGTGCGATATGCCTACATTACCCTCCTAGTTCGAACTAGCGGGGTAGTGTAGACATACCCTCTCTGGGTAATCGACCAAGCCCCCCCCTCCCCTCCGCCACCATCGGGGGTCTCTCTCTGCGTAACCGACCAAACCCCCACCCTCCCCTCCCCCACCATCGGGGGTCTCTCTCTGCGTAACCGACCAAGCCCCCCCCCCCACCATCGGGGGGGTCTCTCTCTGGGTAACCAAGCAAGCCCCCAGACTCCCCTCTCCCACCATCGGGGGGGGGTCTCTCTCCATGCAGCTGACAAGCCGCAGACACTCTCATGCCTGTCTCCATGTAAGTGACCAACCCCCCAGACTCCCATCAGCCCCAGAGCCACATCTGTGCAGCTCCTGTTCCCTCACTGCCCCCAGTCACCAGGGGTCTCCCTCCCGGCTTCCCTGCCCTCCCCATGTCCCGCTGGGGCCCTGTTCCATCTTTCCCTTCCCTGTCCCCCCCCTGCAAAGTTCCCCCCTTCATTTACCCAGGCCGGGGTGTTCCAGCGAACTCCCAGCCAGCTGACCCCAGGCACCCACCTTCTGCCGGGCCGCCTCAGCCATCTTCTGCCGGGCCTTCCTCAGGATCTTGGACTGGCTGCTCCTGGGGGCCAGTGAGAGAGCCTGCTTCTCCTTCAGCTCCTGCAGCTCTGGGGGCAGCTTGCTGGTGAAGGCATTCGCCACCCCGTGTTGCTCCGCGTCATCCATCACTGCCGGGATGGGGGAGGTGAGCCCAGGCGGTGTCTCCAAGCACAGGCCACCCCGGGGCACTCTGGACGCCGGCCCGGGCGTGTTTGGAGAGAGGGCCGGGAGAGGCAAGGATGCAGGGGCAGCTGCCTAGTGCATGCAGGGGAGATGGGGGGAGGCGGGCTGCAGGAACAGGGCGGGGGCGGGGGCGGCGAGGAGCTGGTACTCACGGGTGACCCGTCCAGCGATGAAGGGGTGGTAGAGCAGCTCTGGCCACGACAGGCGCTGGCGAGGCTCCTTCATCAACAGGCCCTGCAGGAAGCTCTGCCGGGGCACAGAGACTCATCGTCACACGCGCTGCCTCTCTGGGCCCCAACCCTGGCTCCTGCCGGGGCCCAGCGAAATGGGCACTAGCCAGGATGCCTGGGTTGGGGAGGGGAGGCTGGTGCAGTGGGCAGAGGGGGATATTTCCACTGAAACAGGGAGGCATCGATACGATTCAGAGTTAACACCCCGGAGATGAATGGGCCGATCTCCCCCCAGCGCTGCTGTTTCAGGCTCTCAACAGGCCCCAAAGGGCTCCTTCACCAGCTACGGGCTGGAAGCCACATGTGTGCATGGAAGCTGAGATCCCAGGGGACGATTCAGCAGCAAGTAGTGGATCCTGCATGGAACGCCACCCAGGCCCCCATCCTCGCCCCACAAGGGGCTGCCAGATCCCAGGAGAGAGCTGTCTGGAAGTGAGGCAGCTGGGGCTCCGTGGGGCCTTCCCAGCCCCTCCTCCCTTTACCTTGAACAAAGGGCTCATGGTTTTGGGCCACTTGATGGGGTCCTTGATGATGAGGCTGACCAGCTGGAAGATGCTGTTGGTGTAGAAGGGCGGCGTCCCCACGAAGAGCTCGTACAAAATGCAGCCCACGGACCACAGGTCGGCCGTGTGGTCATAGGGCTTCTCCTGCACCAGCTCGGGGGCCATGTACAGCGGGGTGCCCTTGATGGACGTCAGCACCATGGTGTTGATGCTCATGGCGCGAGCGAACCTGCCGGGGAGCAAGGAGCCCCTTACATCTGCCTCCCCTCTGAGAGGCTCCCCCAGGGCCCCCACACCCAGAACACTTCAAAGGGCTCCATGGCCCCAGGTGCCAAGGGCGGGCGAGCTCTTGGGAGACCTACCCGAAATCACACAGTTTGATGAGACCCCCTTTGCCCAGCAGGATGTTCTGGGGCTTCATGTCGCGGTGCAGGATCCGGTGGGAGTGCAGGTAATAGAGGGCAGAGACCAGCTGGGAGGCGATGTCCTGAACCTGAGAGACAGGGCAACTCTGACGCCTGCAGCGGCCGAGTCTGTGTCCTGACCACAGCCCTGCCAGTGCCCCTCACTGCCCACCCGCAGCCCCTGCCAGCCCAGCCCTGGGCTCCCCGAGCCCTTCCGGTGCCCCTCACTCCCCATCCACAGCCCCTGCCAGCCCGGCCCTGGGCTCCCCGAGCCCTTCCAGTGCCCCTCACTCCCCACCCGCAGCCCCTGCCAGCCCAGCCCAGCCCTGGGCTCCCCAAGCCCTTCCGGTGCCCCTCACTGCCCACCCGCAGCCCCTGCCAGCCCGGCCCTGGGCTCCCCGAGCCCTTCCAGTGCCCCTCACTGCCCACCCGCAGCCCCTGCCAGCCCGGCCCTGGGCTCCCCGAGCCCTTCCAGTGCCCCTCACTGCCCACCCACAGCCCCTGCCAGCCCGGCCCTGGGCTCCCCGAGCCCTTCCGGTGCCCCTCACTCCCCACCCGCAGCCCCTGCCAGCCCGGCCCTGGGCTCCCCGAGCCCTTCCGGTGCCCCTCACTCACCACCCGCAGCCCCTGCCAGCCCGGCCCTGGGCTCCCCGAGCCCTTCCGGTGCCCCTCACTCCCCACCCGCAGCCCCTGCCAGCCCGGCCCTGGGCTCCCCGAGCCCTTCCGGTGCCCCTCACTCCCCCACCCGCAGCCCCTGCCAGCCCGGCCCTGGGCTCCCTGAGCCCTTCTGGTGCCCCTCACTCCCCACCCGCAGCCCCTGCCAGCCCGGCCCTGGGCTCCCCGAGCCCTTCCGGTGCCCCTCACTGCCCACCCGCAGCCCCTGCCAGCCCAGCCCTGGGCTCCCCGAGCCCTTCCGGTGCCCCTCACTCCCCACCCGCAGCCCCTGCCAGCCCGGCCCTGGGCTCCCCGAGCCCTTCCGGTGCCCCTCACTCCCCACCCGCAGCCCCTGCCAGCCCGGCCCTGGGCTCCCCGAGCCCTTCCGGTGCCCCTCACTCCCCACCCGCAGCCCCTGCCAGCCCGGCCCTGGGCTCCCCGAGCCCTTCCGGTGCCCCTCACTCCCCACCCGCAGCCCCTGCCAGCCCGGCCCTGGGCTCCCCTCTACAGACAGCTTGGCAGGCATCCTTGATCCCAACTCATCCCTATTCCAGTCCTGGGCACAGGTGGGCAGTGGGCAGCCTGAGGCCATATCTGACCCCAGCTCACAGAGGTGAAAGGTGAGTTCTCTCTCTCGTTCGGCCAATCAGACCTTTCTGCCCCTGAGTCTGGGCTCCAATTCACCCCTCTTCGATGGATCAGCCCAAGACTAGAGACTCGGCCATGTCCTAGCCAGCTGGCCTGGAGAAGCAACATCACCACTTCCTGCAGGGTCCTCCCGCCACAGCCTGACGTGACTCCGACTGGCCCTGATGTGTCGGCCTCCCAGGGCTACCTGGTCCTCTGGCAGGTTTCCATCATCCTCCAGGATCTGGAAGAGCTCCCCCTCCGCGTAGTCTGTCACCACCACCACCTGGAAGGGAGTCAGAGTGTCAAGAAGGGATCATGGGCCCTGAGAGAGCAGGAGTGAGCCCGGCTGTGTCCTGGGGAGCCAGGGGGAGGGGATCCAACAGCTGGAGCATCGGTGAGGTAATCAAAGCGTGCCAGGAAACAACCCTGATTCCAGCCACGCCTGGCCAGGTCCCGAGACCCAGCCTTGGGCCTTCCTCAGGCAGCTCCCAGTGGGGCCTGAGGGACGCAGAGAGATTTAGCCCACAGGGCGTAGAAACGGCCAGCGGGGCCCGGGGGGCGGACGGGATCACTGGGGACACAGTGAGCGCTAAGCAGGCTGGCTGTCGGACTCCCCCGGGTATGGGAAAGCAAGGCACTCGCCCAGCTTCTGGCGGGGGAGAGAATCATGCAACAGCTCCTGCTTGCTCCTCCCGGGCAGGGACTTCCCCTCGCCACGGGAAGGGACAGGACACCCCTAGCTTCTGCCAGCAATGGCTATCCCGGAGAACCTGTGCAGCTGCCAGTGCATGCACCTCCCCCCTAGATGGTGCCACACAGGCCCCCTCCTACCTCCTTGTCTGTCTCGAAGCTGTCCAGCATCTGGACGATGTTGGGATGGTGCAGCCCCCTCATGATCTCAATTTCCCGCTGCAGGTTCTTCAGCTCCTTCTCCGATCGCCCGACTTTGGGGATGAACTTCAGCGCCACCACCTGCGGAAGCAGGCAAAGCCGTGAGCCGTAAGCCCCCGCCCAGGCCAGGACAACTAGTGACTGCTAGGGGAGAAGGCCAAGGCTCCCCTAGCCACTGCACGTGACCATAGCAGTCTGCATGGATTATGGGGGGCCCGGGTTTGCTGAGTTTCCCTGTTGGTAACGTTTAGAATATTGAACTGATTTTCTTCACACATGGCTAACTGGCGGCTCAGTGAGCTCCACCAAACAAGCGACAGCTGGAAACCTTCATTGTAAAGGTGCGACAATTCAATGCTAGAAGACTCTGTAAAGTGTGAATGTCACTGGTTGGGCCCACAGGCAGACTGCATCTTTCTCTGAGGTTCTGACTTTTTAAAGTAGCCACTGGTTTCTGGGGCAGACTCTTACACACACTGACTGCAAATCAGGTACCCAGTTGTCTAAATGTCACTAACTGCATCTGCAACGAATTGCAGGCAGAACAGTGTTGTGAACAACTGTGCCTGTAGAAATGGAGTCTAGGGGTGTGTCTAGACTACAGGGTTTGGTCGACAAAAGTGACCTTTTGTCGACAAAACTAGACCTGCACCGACACTACCGCCGAGTTCTGTCGACAGAACTCAGCAGCGTTGTCGATGGCGGTAAACCTCGTTCTTCGAGGAATAACACCTTTTGTCGGCAGAGTTCTGTGGACAGAACGCGCTATTGCATCTGCACTGTCCTTTGCGTCTACACTGTCATGTCGACAAAGCGGCTTGCTTTGGCGACAGAACTGGATCTAGTCTAGACGCTCTTTGTCAACAGCTTTGTTGACAGTATCTGTCGACCAAGCCTCTGTTGACAAAAGCCTGTAGTCTAGATGTACCCTAGGTGAAAGGCCTTTCTAAAATAGGCATGGGAATGTTCCAGAAAGCATGTGAAAACAGGCGGCTTAGAATGGGAACTGTCATGCAATCTTAAACAGTGAACAACTACCAGATAAACTATCTGTTGCAGATGACAGTTGTGCATCACACTTGACTGTTACAATCACAGAATCCCGAGCTCCATATCAAGGAGTCTCTAGCCCTGTGCTGTGTTTCCCCCACATCTCACGCTGGTGCTTTTCCCCTTCCCACCTCCTCCTCAGAGTGCCCCATCCTGGATCTCTCCTCACCTGGGCACTATATTTTCGGCGCCCCTTGTACACCCTCCCAAAGGAGCCCTCTCCAATCATCTCCAACACGTGGTATTTCTCCATGGTGGGTGTGCCAGCCTGACAGTGCAAAGTGGTGCATTAGAGGGTGTTCAATACATCTTCCACCTCCTGGCTTCACCTTCCCTCTCAGGCCTAGGCCAGCTGAAAGGAAGCATGGGGTAATGGTTAGGGCACTAGCAAGGAGTCGGGAGACCTGGGTTCAAGTCCGTGTTCTACCATAAACTCCCTGGGTGACCTCCGCAAGTTCCTGAGACCCAGCCCCTCAAAGGTGCTGTCTCAATGGGACCCGGGTGCCTAAATACCTTGGACAGCCCCACTCCAGGCTTCAGCCCTGCCGCAATGGAAATGACAGTACCTGCCCCTGGCAGGGCGAGGGGAATAAACAAGACACGTGCTCGCAGGCTGGGTGTTTCCCATTGGCCCTCTCTCTGCATACCTCCAACGTGCCAGCATCCCCCCCCCACACTCCTCCAACGTGCCAGCGTCCCCCCCGCACGCCTCCAACGTGCCAGCCTCCCCCCCACGCACTCCTCCAACATGCCAGCAGCCCCCCCGCACACCTCCAACGTGCCAGCGTCCCCCCCGCACGCCTCCAACGTGCCAGCAGCCCCCCCCCGCACGCCTCCAACGCGCCAGCGTCCCCCCCGCACTCCTCCAACGCGCCAGCCCCCCCCCGCACGCCTCCAACGCGCCAGTGTCCCCCCCGCACTCCCCCAACGCGCCAGCCCCCCCCCCGCACTCCCCCAACGCGCCAGCCCCCCCCCCGCACTCCCCCAACGCGCCAGCCCCCCCCGCACTCCTCCAACGCGCCAGTGTCCCCCCCGCACTCCCCCAACGCGCCAGCCCCCCCCCGCACTCCCCCAACGCGCCAGCCCCCCCCCGCACTCCCCCAACGCGCCAGCCCCCCCCGCACTCCCCCAACGCGCCAGTGTCCCCCCCCCGCACTCCCCCAACGCGCCAGCCCCCCCCGCACTCCCCCAACGCGCCAGTGTCCCCCCCCGCACTCCCCCAACGCGCCAGCCCCCCCCCGCACTCCCCCAACGCGCCAGTGTCCCCCCCGCACTCCCCCAACGCGCCAGTGTCCCCCCCGCACTCCCCCAACGCGCCAGCCCCCCCCGCACTCCCCCAACGCGCCAGTGTCCCCCCCGCACTCCCCCAACACGCCAGTGTCCCCCCCCCCGCACTCCCCCAACGCGCCAGCCCCCCCCGCACTCCCCCAACGCGCCAGTGTCCCCCCCCGCACTCCCCCAACGCGCCAGCCCCCCCCGCACTCCCCCAACGCGCCAGCCCCCCCCGCACTCCCCCAACGCGCCAGTGTCCCCCCCCCGCACTCCCCCAACGTGCCAGTGTCCCCCCCCCGCACTCCCCCAACGCGCCAGCCCCCCCCGCACTCCCCCAACGCGCCAGTGTCCCCCCCCCGCACTCCCCCAACGCGCCAGTGTCCCCCCCCCGCACTCCCCCAACGCGCCAGCCCCCCCCGCACTCCCCCAACGCGCCAGTGTCCCCCCCCCGCACTCCCCCAACGCGCCAGTGTCCCCCCCCGCACTCCCCCAACGCGCCAGCCCCCCCCCCGCACTCCCCCAACGCGCCAGCCCCCCCCGCACTCCCCCAACGCGCCAGTGTCCCCCCCCGCACTCCCCCAACGCGCCAGCCCCCCCCCGCACTCCCCCAACGCGCCAGTGTCCCCCCCCCGCACTCCCCCAACGCGCCAGTGTCCCCCCCCCCGCACTCCCCCAACGCGCCAGTGTCCCCCCCCGCACTCCCCCAACGCGCCAGCCCCCCCCCGCACTCCCCCAACGCGCCAGCCCCCCCCGCACTCCCCCAACGCGCCAGTGTCCCCCCCCCCGCACTCCCCCAACGCGCCAGTGTCCCCCCCCCGCACTCCTCCAACGCGCCAGTGTCCCCCCCCCGCACTCCTCCAACGCGCCAGTGTCCCCCCCCGCACTCCCCCAACGCACCAGCTCCCCCCGCACTCCTCCAACGCGCCAGTGTCCCCCCCCGCACTCCCCCAACGCGCCAGTGTCCCCCCCCGCACTCCCCCAACGCACCAGCTCCCCCCGCACTCCCCCAACGCGCCAGCCCCCCCGCACTCCTCCAACGCGCCAGCCCCCCCGCACTCCCCCAACGCGCCAGCCCCCCCCGCACTCCCCCAACGCGCCAGCCCCCCCCGCACTCCTCCAATGTGCCAGCCTCCCCCCCGCACTCCCCCAACGCGCCAGCCCCCCCCGCACTCCCCCAACGCGCCAGCCCCCCCCGCACTCCTCCAATGTGCCAGCCTCCCCCCCGCACTCCTCCAACGTGCCAGCCCCCCCCGCACTCCCCCAACGCGCCAGCCCCCCCCGCACTCCTCCAATGTGCCAGCCCCTCCCCCCCGCCTCGCGCTCCTATCCTGACCCCCCCTTTGGCCTTCGCGCTCGCGGCCCCGGGGGGGGGCTCTGGGGCGCTGCCGGGTTGGGGGCAGGGGCCAGCAGGGCGGGGGGGCCCTGCCCCGAGGTCCCGCCCGTGGCCCCCCAGGTGCCTCGCAGGCCCGGCCTCCCTCACCCCGCGGCGCGGCCTGTCCCGGCGCTCGGCCCGGGGGCGGGGGCGCCGCGCTCGGAAGGGGCGGGTGACGTTTGCTCAGCCCCCCCCCCCGAGGACCCCGCCGCGTCCGCGTTGCTTAGCAACCGCCCGCCGGGGGGCTCGTCTTCCGCCGGGGCCTCGCGCACTTCCGCTTCCGGGGCAGGCGGGCAGGATGGCGGCGGCCGGCCAGGGAGAGGGGGAGCTGGCGGCGGACTGGTAACTATGGCGATGGGCGCGGGCCGGGCCGCTCCCCGGAGCCCCCCCCGCGGGGTGCTGGGCCCGGGGCCCCAGGGCCGACTGGCCGGGTCCGAAGGGAGCAGCCGCCACTTGGCCCTTCAAGCCAAGGCCCAAGGGGGGCGGCCCCGAGCCCCCCCCGCCCTGGCCCAGAGGCCGAGCGCCCGGGGCCGCCCCCGCTTCCCACGAGCTCTTCTTTGAAGGGGGGACGGGCCCGGCGAGGGAAGGGACCTGCCAGTGGCCGAACCGGGAACAGGCCGCGGGGCTCCCGGCTCCTCCTGCTCTTCCCACTAGACCCTGCTGCCCCCTGCCCAGCCAGGGCCGCTCTGCGGTAGAGATCCGCGGTGCCTCTTCTGTCCGTAGCTGGGAGTGGAGCAGAGCCTTTTGCCGCACAAGGCGCTAGGCCGGCTAGTGCGCTGCTCGGGGAGGGGGAGGAGGCGGGAGAGCAGCTGTGTGACGTCCCTTCTCTTTCCTCAGGGCTCTGCCGTCCGAAGTGGAGGTTTTAGAGTCCATATACCTGGATGAGCTGCAGGTGTCTCGAGGAAAGGGCAGGTATTTGTGCTCTTACCGGGTGTCACTAATTCAGAGGGGAGGTATTTCACCCCTTTGGTGTACACGTATCTCAGCTGTGGTGCTGGGAGCCATCCTTGGAGTGTACATAGATGTTGGGGGGTATCCACTTTTGCATTCTGCACTTGGATCCAAAGCTCTGGCGAGCTGAGAATGGAGCTCAAATTGGCATGTCTGGACTGAGTGCTCACTGAGAGAGTCTTGCTGTCCTTTGCCCTACAGCGGAGCACCAGCATGCTCAGCTCTCGGGCTGGTACCTGAGTTCTTGCTGATCTCTGCCCTCCATCCTGCCAGATCCTTTTCCTCTAAGCTGTCAGTGCACCGTAGCCTCTACTGGGGCAGGACAGGCACACTCAGTCTAGGGGTCTTCTCTCTGCTTCACTCCTTGCACCTCAGCCCCTTTTTAGCGCCATGGAGCTTGCATGGAAGGTTTGTGCAGCTGTGACAATACGCGTCCATGTCGCCCTCACTGCACCATCTGTACTTCGTTAATACTCCACATGTGGTAGCTGGATGCTTCACCTCAGCCTCCCTGCCCTTGCAGGTCAGCACCCTGGGAAATCTGCATTACCCTGCACCCTGCAACAGCGGAGGATCAGGACTCTCAGTATGTCTGCTTCACACTTGTGCTGTCCATGTCCCCACAGGTAAGGTCATAGTACCTGACCCCCAGGAGGGCAGCCAAGCTTTGCAGGAAGAGACTGGTCAGGACTTTGAGTCCCATTCATCCCTGGATTTGTTTTTCTAGTATCCAAATGAAGTGCCGAAAATCTCCATCCGGAATCCTCGGGGGCTGTCTGATGAGCAGATCCAGAAGTGAGTGAGAAGGGTTTTCTCCTACCCTCCAGACACAGGAGGGGGAAAAAACATCCTGTATTCCAGCTGGGGGTGGGAAACATGAATCCCCCATTCGCCCTCAGTTACATGGAATTGCTCTGTCATCCAGAGCTGCATCGGCCTGGACGGAAAATAAATCAAGGCCATTGAACCATGCTGCTTCAGTGCACAGCCAGCCACTAGATGCCTGAGGTTGGGAAGAAAATTCTCCCTGGACAGGTTATTCCATCATTGCCACTAGGGGAATCTCTTGCACCTTCTTCTGAAGCAACTGCTCCCTCCCCCAGTCGGGCAGCTCCTGTGTCCTTCTTCCCAAGTCCCAGAGAATTGTGGGCGGTGTGATGAGATCTGGACAGACTTTTGCAGTCCTGCTGTTTGGCCTGGCTTCAGTTTGTCACCAGCGACAGAGTGGTTGGAACTGAAGGGCTGGCGGGGTTGGTGCATGACAAGCAGGCTGTACTGAGTAGAGAATCTTAGAGAAGGGCTTTTGTGCACCAAAGACTCGAGGGCATGAGCCAGATGTCTAGTGCTCAAACCTGTTACAGTGGGACTCCTCTTCCACCCCCCTGCCAGGTGGACGGGTACATGGGAGGCTGACGGGTCTGCATATGTTAACCACATCTGAGCACAACGATTTCCATACCCAGCTTGGCGCGCTATTGACCAATCCAGTGCCTTCCTCACCCACTGTATTGAAGCTGCTGGTCCCAGCTTAGTACTGCAGCTCTAGAGGGGTTAGGATGTTCTCTCCGCAGCCACGACTTTCTGCCTCTTCATTCTAGGATTTCTCAGACGCTGGGACAAGTTGCAGAGGCTGGGGTGGGGACAGCGGTGCTGTATGAACTGATTGAGGTGAGAGGAGGGGACGCCTGGGGTGGGGCGGGCCTGGTGCTAGATCGGGGTAGAGAACCGTTTTTGGGTTGGAGGCTGCTGAGCCACAGAAAAATCAGTTGGGGGCCACACACAAGTAAGATGGGGGGGGGGGGAGACTCTCCACACATTCCCCTCCCCCACCAGAGCTTAGGGGGGCCCAGCCTAATAGATTTTGTGCTCCAGCTCCATTGGGGAAGGGGCTGGAGTGCCAGCATGGGCTTCCCAATGCTGGATCTCGGGGGCCAGATCCAAGCAAGCTGGGGGCCACAGCCGGCCCCTGAGCCTTAAGTTCCCCACCCTGTGGTGATACACACTGATATTGACACATGCTCTCCTGGTCTGTGTGTGGGTTGGCCAGGCCAGAGTCTAGGCCCGCCTGGGGCTTTGGGTGAGTGGGGTGTTCATTCTCCCTCTTTCTCCAGAAAGGGAAGGAAATTCTCACTGACAACAACATTCCTCATGGCCAGTGCGTGATCTGTCTCTACGGCTTCCAGGTAGGAACCCTGGGATTAGTGCGTGGCCCTGCTGCCGACTCAGGAGAGGAATGGGGTGCATTGGTGGAGGGACTGGCAGCCTTAGCCCAGAGCTTGTGGGGATGGAGGGGAGAGGGGCGCTGGGAGCAGGTGCATCTGAATCGGAGCTAGCTGAGGGGGAGCGTCCCGGGGGCGCACGCGGGGCTTCTTCCAAACGGCCCCTCTCGTCGTGTAGGAGAGAGAAGCTTTCACAAAGACGCCGTGCTACCACTACTTCCACTCTCACTGCCTGGCTCGCTACGCCCAGCACATGGAGCAGCAAATCCACCTGCAGCGGGAAGAGAGAGAGCAGCACCTGGCGCCTCCCTCCAAGCAGGTAAAAGGGCCTGGGCCCTGCCCCGTGTCACACAGAGGAGGCCTCGCCCGGCCAGGCCAGGCGCATGGCCCACACTGAGCTTCACGCAGCCAGACCCGAGAGCTCGCGCCTCGAGCTGCAGCGTGGGTTCCCGACTCCAGCCCTCGGCAATCACAAGTCAGGCCCTCAGCGGTCACGAGCTTGAAAGCAGAAGCAACTTGGGCCAGACTCCCAAAGACCCAGTCCAGCTGCGGCTGGGCCACGTGTCCCTGCAGGCACGAGGACCAGACACGGAAGTAAAGCAAGGCAGGAGTCCCATGCTCCCCCAGCTCCAGGGGCTGGGCAGTCGGTGGGACCCTTCGGTTTGGCCTCAGTGGTGCGCCCAGCTGGCACGCTGGCCTCAGAGCGCTCGGCCAGTCCTTGCGAAGTCAGAAATAAATCATGCCCGGGCCCCTTGCTGTGATGCCTCAGCCAGCACCCGCTGCCCAGCAGTGTGTGAGGGGAGGGACAGGCCCTCAGTGAAGGCGACCTCAGCCATGCAAAGCCTTATTGATCATAACCAGCACCTATGCAGGTATTGATCGGCCATTAGATAGCAACTCCCTGCATGCCCCAGTGGCATAAATTGATCGAAGTAGCCCCCGGAGCAGAGGTCGCCACGGTGAGCCAGGCTATCGCGGTGCTGCTGGAGCCGAGCCGAGCGGGAAAGCGCAGCGTAGGCAGAGGCAGCCGGGTGCACCCACTGCTAGAGCTGTGCGCAGGACGCCTGGGACTCAAGCCTGGCGCTCACTTCCTAGAGGGGGAGGAGGGGGAGTTGATGCGATGGGGCTGCGTGCCAGCTCTCTTCTCCCCGCAGGGAGCCGGCGTGCAGTGCCCCGTCTGCAGGGAACCGCTGGTCTATGACCTCTCCGCTCTGCAGGCAGCCCCGCCCCCACAGCACCCCCTGGTAAGGAGCCCCCGCAGACGGGTAACAGGCCTGTGTCAAGCTGATGTGGGTGGGAAGGAGGGAGCTTTTGCGGGTGCCTGAGGCATGTGTCTGATGGGTACGAACGCCCCGGGGAGAGGCTGGGGCGCTGCCCCACAGAGCTTCCAGCCCCCGTGACTGAGGGGTGATGGGGCAGAGCGAAGCCAAGGAAACATGGCTCCATCTCAGCACTGACTAGAGCCTTGCAAGGTGCCGTCGCTGCAGTCAGGCCAGGCCCAACAGGCCGACGCACAGACCTGCCCTGGGACAGACGGGCCCAGGCCGGTCCCTGCTCTGATTTCCAGGTGCACGGAGGAAAGCTGCCCTGTCCCTTCAGCGAGTCCTAGTGCTTGCTGGTTCATGGAGACTGCTGGCTCTCCAGCCCCCTCGCAGGGACGCAGGCCGGACCAGACCCTGAGTCAGAGTCCTAGGGCTGGAAGAGACCGCAGGAGTCCAGTCCAGCCCCCTGCCCAAGGCAGGACCAATCCCTGGTTCGGCTGCTGTCTCTGCTGCAGCTGCCCCGAGTCCGACCCTCCCGCAGGGGAGCCCAGCACCAGTCGCTGCAAGGGAGCACGGTGGGGCGCTACCAGGGTTCCCTCTCGTTTGCTGTCTCCGCGTTAGGGATGCAGGCGACTCGCTGACAAGCAAATACTTCTTGGGTTGTCAAGTAGGAACTCGCCTCGTCGCTTCCCACCCCCCTTGCCATCTCTGTCAGAGAGGCAGCAAGGGGGGAGCAGGAGCTGGTGCTGGGGGGAGCTGGCTTAAAAGCGAGGGGGGTGCTTCTCTTCCCGGGTGCTATCAGGAGCCGCCTGCGCCAGAAGGGGCTGGCCCAGAGCACAGGGGCTCTAGGGGTCCCAGGCTCAGGGGGCCTGGCCTGCAGCCCCAGTGCCCCTTTCTTCCTCCAGCCCTGCTGCGGGGGCCAGAGGGTGCGCCTCCCCCCGGCCGTGGCAGCTCCGTGCGGGGCTCGCTAGGCAGCGCTGCAGCTCAGAAGGAAGCTGGGTGGCTTGTGCCGGAGGGAGGCCTGGCGCTGCGCTGGCTCGGCCCCAGGTCTAGCTGGCTGCAGGCGTTTGGGGCGGGCGGGGGGCAGCCGCTCTGTGCCAGGCTGGATATGGCCGGAGCAGGCCCCTCACACCCCTGCTCTTCCCCAGGAGCCGTACAAGCCCGATGCCAAGACGCTGCAGGCCCGGGAGGAGCTGCGCAGAATCTACCGAAGGCAGCAGGAGAAAGGGGGCATCATTGACCCGGAGGCAGAAAGAAACCGTTACTTCATCAGCCTGCAGGCGGTACGCTGCTCCCGGGCCGGGCGGGGGCGCTGCGCTGCAGGCTGGTGCGGGGAGGGGGCGCCGGGCTCTGCCGGCCCATGGGGAGCTGCCTTCTGGAGCTCCGGCAGGTCCCTTGCCCGCTGCCACACGACGTTCCTACCTGCCGGGAGGGGCGGGGTACAGGTCCCAGACTGCTTGGGGTGGGGGCGGCCCCCCCGAGTGGAGCGCTCCGCCCCAGGGTGGGCGTGGGAGCCGGGCGTGGCCAAGCCGTCCGCGGGGCCCTGTCCTGCAGACAGTCGGGAGTCGGGTCACGCCGCAGGCCAGCCCTTTCCTCACCATTGGCTCCTTTCTCAGCCTCCGGCAGCTGCTGATCTCGGCCACGGAGCTGCCTCCGAGCTGTCGCCGCCTGAAAACGCTGAGGCTGCTAGTGAGCAGCTCTGCCAAGCCCCGGGTGTTCCGGAGCCTGCCGGGCCCCCCCGAGCTCTCCCGCTAGAGAGAGAACCAGGGCAGCTGGCGAAAGCCTCCATCCCGCTGGAGCAGCAGAGCAAGAGAGACAGGCGCCGAGTAGAGAGGCCGGAGATCAGAGGCCAGGGCAGGCAGCCGTACAGCGACGCCCAAGCAGCAGCTGCAGAAACTTACCGCCTTCTCCATGGCTCGGGGGCACCCAGCAGCTTCGCCTGGAGACCCGACGGGAGCAAGAGACCCAGTGGGAGATCCAGCTGGGAGTTCCCTAAACCGCACAGCAGAGGCAGGGGCGCTGCCTTGGCTGATGGGAAAGATGCGGGCCCTGAGGGGCTCTTGCTGGTGAAAGGGGCGAATCCTGGTGTGGGCAGACAGACACCAGAGCCAGGAGCTGAGACCCAGGGCAGGGAGAAGGAAAACCTGGCCCTAAACCATCGTGACGCCAGGGGACCCACCAGCTGGCAGGGCTATCACAGGACCTGGGACTGTGCGAGATGGGAGAAGTCCTGGGGCAGAGAGCGTGGGTCCTATCCCCGGGCACCACGGGGGCGAGGGGCATTCAGGCCCAGTGGAAGGAGAGACCCCCATGGCCAGGTGAAGGAGGATGGCTCCTAGCAGGAGCTGGGGCTGGTGTGGGTGGGGGGCAGGTTTTGCTGGGTGCACAATTAAAGAATCTGTTGGGATATCCGCTCTCCGTTTCTGGCTCCCGGAGAAGAAGGGCCAGCCTGGGTCTTGGTGTGTGGGGGCAGCTGGCTTGGGACTTGTCTTCCAGGGTTACACGCTCCCTGTATGGGAAGACAGGACCCAGGAGTAGCCAGAGGCCTCGGCTGCAGCCATCAGCAGAGGGGCTAGGCTGGGCCTCCCCCGTGCGGCAGGCTCTGCCCTGAGACAGGCTCCTCGAGCTGAAGCGGCGGCCCAGCCTCACTGCTGCCCGCCCTGCCGGGATGTGCAAGGCCACGGGCAGCAGCAGGGCTAGAGCTGAAGGGCAGGCGGGACTGTCCTGGGGAAGCCAGGCCTGGCACCGGGACAAGCTGGACTCCACCTGCCATTGCTCCGCAGTCAGGCCCCCGGGGCAGCCGCCCGCACACTGGGGCTTCCAGCCGTCCGGTGCTTTGGTGTCTTGGAGCTTTGAAAGGGCCGTTTGCTCTGTCAAGTGCCCTGTCCCTTTCTCGATGCCCCCTGCCCTGGTTCTGCCTGTTCAGGGCTCAGACCCGGCTCTCCCCCCTTCGAGGAACAGCCGGGGCTGCTGTTCTGCTGAGCGCGGCTTTTCTCGGCACGCTCCAGTCTGTCTCCCTGGAGCCGAGCCAGCCCCCAGGCGGCGTTCTCCCCCTGCTCCTCTGTGTACAGCCCCGGAGCGGTAACCCCCAGACAGCCCCTCAGTGCTCACCGAGGGCTTTGCTCCCAGCCAGGCCAGAGCAGGCTTGTCGGGAGGGACTTTGCTTATTGAGCCGGATTCTTCCAGTCTCTTTGCAACGGTTCTCCAGCAAGGCCGAGCATTGTGTCACTGCGCCTGGGTCGGCCCTGCCCGTCCTTCCACGGGGTGCCTTCCCCCTTTGCCCTACAGCCAGTGCAGGCAGCAGACGGGGACTGGGGTAGAAGAGACAAGCCTAAGGCCTTGGATTCGTGTCCCAGCTCCCGTTCCTTTGTCTCACTCAGCCAGGCACAGCGGGAGCTGGGGCCCAGCACCTGTTCCCAAATGACCCCGCGTTATCTGCCCCCGCCCTGAGCCATTGCCCATGCACTGGCATTCAATGCCCTCGCTGCAGTGTGTCTGGCTCCCCCAGCGGGGTGTGCACAGAACAGTGCTCTGTTTCCTAGCAGCCGCCCCGGGACTGTTCTTTCCCCCCTCCGGGGAAGGCTGTAGTCTAGGAGGGCAGGGCGTCTGCATGGCCCGGCTCCTTCACGCCCGCTTCAGGGCTGATGTCCCTAGGAAAGGTGATTCTTCCCAGCGCTGTGCTTAGTAATGCAACAGGCAGGGAGGGCAAGAGAATGTCCCAGTTGTGGGGGGATGGGGCTTTTAGGGGGATTCTACTGGACGTGAATCTGGCACACGGGGAGCCAGGAGCTGCTGCCTCTTGCTGAGCAGCCTGGCAGGGTGAACACGGGGAGGGTTTTGCCCCGATTCCTATGCGGTGGAGGAACCACTAGGCTCCCCTGGAGCAGTGCTGCCTCGCCCTCTCGGACCCTCCTCTCCGTGGGGTCAGGCTGGAGAATTCTAACACACACTCAATTGTCAAATACCAAACTGAGTGGGAAAGTCCTGAACCCCCCCTTGCAGCAGGGACAGGGAGCGGCAGAGCTGCCCCCGGCATCCAGGTATGGGCAATACGGCCACCTCTTCCCCATGCATGTTCAAACCTTTCAGCGGGGGAGCTGTTGGTTGTTTTTTAAATTACAGACTAATAGTCCTGCAGCACCTTAGAGACCAACACCACCTGGCGCTGGGACTGTGAGCTTTTGTGGGCACAACCCGCTTCTTCGGATGAGCGGAGTTTAAGGGGCCAGGTTTTGTCTCAAGCTGGGTTTTGACATTGGCTTGTAATAAGATGGCAACTTTGAGCTCCATGAGTGAGTGCCCGGGCAGGACTGGCAGACTGAGCATCCACCAATTGGATCTATGCCATCAAGTGCCAGCCATGCCCCTCTGCCATGTCTCTTGGCCAGACTGGACGGTCTCTGACAAAGGATGAATGGACACACATCAGATATTCAAATGGCAACACACACGAACCTGTTGGGGAACAGTGTCGCCTGCCCGGGCACTCGCTCACGGATCTCAGCGTTGCAATATTATTACAAGCCAATGTCAAATCCCAGCTTGCAGGGCTTAATTTCATCGACAAGTTTGATACCTACAGTAGCGATTTAAACAAAGACCTTAACTAGATCACCTGCTACATTCCACATCCCAGCGGCTGGAGGGGGATGGCAGGAGACAAGACAATGATCAAGCGATTTCAGTCCATCCCCTCTGGGGCACCTGGTGCTGGCCACTGTCGGCAGACAGGATACTGGGCTAGATGGACCTTTGGTCTGACCCAGCACGGCCATTCTTATGGCATAAAAGGCCAAACACCAGGTACCTCAGAGTACTTGACCCCTCCCTATCAGCTTCCTTTAGCATGGACACTCGAATTGACCGTTCTTCTCCCATTTTTTCCTCCTCTCCCTCCCCATCTCCTCTCTTTCTCTAGTTATTTGGAACCTGGCCCCCTTAAACTCCGCTCATCCGAAGAAGCGGGTTGTGCCCACAAAAGCTCACAGTCCCATCGCCAGGTGTTGTTGGTCTCTAAGATGCTGCAGGACTATTGGTTGTTTAAGTCCCCCCCCCCCCGGAGGAGAGACACCTGGTGCGACATCGATTCACCCCGTCACAGTGCACCTGGTCCTGTGCAACAAATGGGGGGTAGGGCTCAAGTAGTACTGCCCTAGCCTACAGTGCAGGGCACCCTGGCTTCCCAGAGCAGTGCAGCCTGACCCCTGGAATCCACCCGCCCAGAGCAGCATGGCCTAGTGGTCAGTCCCTGAGCAGCACCCATGCCTGCAGTGGGTGTGGGGCAGAGGAGGGGGACCCAGGTTGTGAGAAACCAATAGTCTGTAATTTCTTATTTTAACCATTACGTTCCCTGTGCTGCTCTCTATCCGCAGGTCTCGTGTGGTCGGTTCTGGGGTACAGGTGCCGTCCAGCTCAGTCTCTGCAGACGGTAGCCCCAGCTGCTCACTGGCAGCACGTTACTCTCCTCCGTCGCCCAGCCTGTCCAGGCCGAGCGTGCCCTGCAGGGAGGGGGAGTCCCTAGCAGAGGCTCGGGTTCCAGCTGGGTCTGTAAACGACCTCGCCCACTCGGCTCAAGCGGGCTGGAAACGGGCTTGAAAATGAGGCTTGAGCAGCCGTCTCCTTGACTTGAGGCCCACGCGTCAGTCCCCCGCCCCGCCATAAAATGGGGCTAATACCACAGTGGCAGCAGCTCGCGAGACCTAATCTGCTGCTGGGGATGGCCCGACTGCCACGGACTTACCAGGTGCTGAGCCAGGCCCTTCTTGGGAGCCCCCACCCCAACCCAGCCTGTGCTGGGTGAGAACCAAAGGGCACTCTCCCCGCAGTGGCACCCTGGTGGGGATGACGAGACATGCTTAGCCTGGGAGCTCCGCAGGGCCAGGACGATCGATGGCCGCTCTGGGCCAGGGCCAGCCTTTCTGTTCTGGGTTTGCAGGGCGACCGGCTCCCAGGCCAGGCCCGGGGCTGCCCCAGCACAGGTGAGAGGCTGACAGACTATGGTTACCAAACCTGTAGGGGCAGCCTCTGCAAAGCACCTGGTAGACAGAAGGCTCCGGGCCGTGCAAAAGGCCCCACTGCGCTACTTCACGCTGGGCTGGATTTCCGGAGCACGCTGGAAAGCAGCTGGAAAACGGTTCTGCTCCAGCGTGGAGCCCGGCGGTGTCTCGAGCTTCCTCCTACTGTCTCCTCCTGCTGTCCTTCGCTTGCCCCCATGCCGGGGGGTCCGGGGGGCTCAGGGCTGGGTTCTGGCCTCGTGCTTAGCAGGCTCAGAGCGCCCTTGCACGTTGAGCCCAGAGGAGTCCGGCATGTTAGCAGCTGTGTCTGGGGAGGAGCGGTGGCGCAGGACAGCACGTTGCTATCGAGGGTTCTGGTTCTTTTTATATTTTAATAGAAAGCCAAGGCCCTGCTGAGGTAGCGAAACAAACAGGCGGCTCCAAGGGCTGCCACGTTGCATCCGCACAGTTACCTCGGCCTCCGTGAGTCACGCCCAGGGCATCCAACCCCGGGGAGCTGCCAGCCCCTCCCCTCTGGTTCTGCCCGCCCTCAGTCACAGCAATATGGACTGCACGTGCTCAATGGCTCCGGCCGGGTCTGCTTTGTGCAGCATGAAGTGGCCCTGCACCTGGGCGGCGCTGATCTGCCTGGAGACGCGCAGGGCCTGCTCTGCGAACTTCTCGCCGGCGGCCACGGGCTGCTCGGGGTAGAAGCGCTGGAACATGCGGGAGATCTGCCAGTGGGAGCAATACCCCACATGCTGCTTCAGATCCACCCGGCCGGGGCGCACCAGGGCCGGGTCCAACCTGCGGAGGCAGAGACGGAGCGGTGCTGTCAGCCAGCTGCGTGGAGCTCAGCTCCGCGCACGTCTCTGTGTGGCCTCCAGTGCAAACATCCCCTTGAATACCAGCCCGGAGACCTGCCCGCTGTGGCACAGAAGGACGGGCAAGGTCCCCCAGGGCCGGCCGGCTCAACAGAGAAACCGGCAGAACTAGACAGAGGAGGGCAGCAACCCCGGGCCTTCCTGGACAGCTCAGGCTTCTGGGGCACCGTCCCCTCGGCACGCCTGGGCCTGGCTTCCTGCTGGGGAAGGAGCAGCAGCCGGGAGCTCTGCACGGGAACACGGAGGAGGGCTGAAAGGGACAGGACCCAAGCCAGGGGAGAGGCGGGCTGGGAGCTCACAGCAACAGTGGAAGGGGGGCTGGGTATCTAGCCAGAGTGAGGAACTGAGGCGGGCGCCAGTGGGTCTGATCTCGCCTCGTGCGCCCTCGTACCCCGCAAGGGGGTTCCTGCCCTGGGACCCCCGCCCCGCGGGAGACGGCTCTGACCTGTCGACGTGGTTGGTGGTCATGAAGACTATCCTGGCCTCCGTGGAGGCGACGCCGTCCAGCGCGTTGAGGAGGCCACTGAAGGTCAGCCGTCCCATGCCCTGGTAGGCAGCTGGGTCTGGAGGAAAGGCAGACGGGGAGCTCAGGGGCACTGGCAACTTCCCAGCCAGCGGGGAGCTGCCCCATCTGCTATAGGTCAACCAGCCCACCTCCACCCCCACCTCCACCCCCACCCAGGAACCTGGGCACTCCATCCTGCGCTCTCAGCAGAGCGACCACAGGGCCACCAGGCGGGCCAGCGACAGGCCTGCTCCCAGATACTCGCTGCACCGGCGGCAGACTGCCTGCCCCACACCGCACACAGGGCAGGGGAGGGGGCGGAGGGCTGAACCAACCCCCTGGCTGAAGAGCAAAGGGGTCTATGCAGCCAGGCAGGGGGAGCTGCCTCCCACCTGGGGATCAGGGACTCCCGGGCCCAGCAGGTGAGCCGAGCCACCTCGGAACAGCTCCTCCAGCCCCACTGCCCAGGGAACCGCGCTGGGCCCGTTCAGTTCAGGCAGGCCACAGCGACCAGCGCGGTCTGCTCCTTGCCAAGCTGGGCAGGGACCCCGAGGGGCGGGCAGGGCAGGTGTCTGCATGGCCCCTAGCCAGGACTAACTCTCGGCAGCGAGGTCCCGGCTGACGAAGGCGGCGTCCACGTCCTCCAGGAGGATGATGCTCTGCTGCGGCGCCACGCTGAGCAGGTGGTTGAGGCGGTCGTCGGAGAGGCCGCGGTCGCTCAGGCTCAGCAGGCAGATGCCGTACTCCAGCTCCCCGGCCAGGGCGGTGCTGGGAGGGGAACACGGGGAGAGTAAAGCCCAGGGAGGGCACCGCTCCCTCTCCAGCCCCACAGGGCCAGGCCCCAACCTCAGACCTCGCCAGGAGTTGGGGGCGGACCTGGAAGTTCCTTTCTCAACCGTGACCGGATCTCCTGTCCAATGTGCGGCAAGTTCCATCTGCACCCTGCCTCCCGTGCGCAAGCCCTGCCCTGCCCCCCACAGGGATGGAAGGACACGCTGTGGGGCGCTCCGGCATGGGGCCTCTGTGTTCCTCCAGCAGCTGACTCCCCTGCCAGGCACCTCCCAGTCACCTGCCCGCGGGCAAGGCAAGCACAAGGGGCGGGCGCTCTGCTCCGGGAGTCGGAGGCCTGCCCTGCACCGTGAGTGACCATACAGGGCGCCCAGACAGATGTGCCAGGCTGAAGGGGGATCCAGGGGACGCAGCTCTGGGGCCCCGATGTAGCCCTGTTCATCGTCTGGGACGTGGCCTGTTAGAGTGTGTGGGGCTGGCCTGCTTTGGGCTGTGGACATAACACAATTCACGTTTCAGGGGGGCGCCCCAACAGCAGCCCAGCTCAGGGCCCCCAGCGGGCTAGCAGCACCTCCGGACACAGCCCTTGGCTCGCGCTGCTGCCCGTTTCTCCCTGGCTAACCCAACCCCCCTCCTCGGCAAAGCCACCCCAGGCCCCCCGCCCACGGGCGAAGGTGACCCAGAACTCGGGCAGGCTGGCCCCACCCAGTACTCACATGAAGCTGCTCTTCCCGCAGCCCGGGGGCCCGTAAAGCAGATACCCCCTCCTGTAGGGGATTCCTAGGAAGAGAGGGAGCCATCAGAAGTCAGCCACGCGCCCCAAACCCAGCCTGCCCCACAGCCCTAAAGGATGGAGCCCAACTAAGGAGCACACAGGCAGCCCCCCCCCCCCCCCCCCCCACACACACACCCAGGGCCCTAATCTGGACTCGTGGGAGGCTCACCTGGCCAGCGGGCTCCCCTCACGCAGTGCTGCCCTCGGCTCTGGCGCTGTCCCTGAGAGGAGGCCCTGGACCACTGGGGCCTGCCGAGCAGAGCAGAAAGCTTCCAGCTGGGGCCAGGCCTGGAGCAAGATGGACCCCAGCTGGGGAGCTACGGGGCGGAGGGGTAACCTGCTTGCTCCCTACGGCGCCAGGGAGAGACCCGGCACTGAACCCACCCTTCCCTGCAGCGAGGGGCCCCGGGGCCCGGACATCCCGCAGGGCGGCTGCCTAGAGCACTGGGCCTGCATCGCCACGGCAGCGCCCGTTTCTCAGCCGGGCCGCTGCGGTGAATCGGGCCCGCTGAGCGCAGAGAGGGGCACTGCCCCTCCAGCCCAGAATCGCCCCACTCCCGGCTGAGGCCATTCAGTGCCAGTGCCCCCAGGCAGCCGCGAGGATTGTACACGAAGCTTCTTCACAAACACAAACCGGGGCCCCGGGGAGGAAGGGGGCGGTGAGTCAGACCTAAGGTGCTGCGGGGCTAGGGAGAGCCGCAGCAGGCTGGGGAAGTGTGTGGAGAAGCGGGGGTAGCTGCACCGCGCCCGCCTGCCTGCAGCACCCTGGCTCGAGGGAGCGTTCTTTGCCCTCCCTGGGGCCCTAGAGGAGGCCAGAGGGAGGGAGCCTTGCCTCTCTCAGTGTACCACTTGGGGTTCTCGATGAACTCTTTGACGTCCTGCACGATCTTCTCCGAGACCCCTTTCTCCAGCACCACCGAGGCGAGCGGGCGGCGGCGGCGCGGGAACCCGAACGGCCGCCATTCGGCCCCCATGGCTGTGTACATGACCGTCTTCCCCTCCTGCTGCCTCAGAGCCAGCTCCCTGGCTGGACAGACGGAGAGAGGCTGGCAGTGAAAGAGGCTCTCCCACAAGGCACCAGGAACTGGCCCGGCTTTTACAGCTGCCAGCTTCAAATCTGCCGCAGCAGGACACTAGCCAGCCCGGGCCCCGGCCCTGCGAGCAGCCGTACCTTCCTGGAGGATGCTGAAGAAGATCTCCCGGTTGGTGCCCAGGGCCGTGAACGTCACGGACTCCCAGGGGGTCCCCGTGTGCAGGTCAATCATTTGCTTCTCTCGATTCCGCTCAATGCGGATCCACTTCCTCCGGTACCTGGGAGCAGAGAGAGGCTGAGCAGGGAGGCCAGGCCAAGGGGCGATGCTGGAGGAGGCTCGGGAGCATCACCACGTACCCGCTTCCGCGGTGAAGCTGAACTGACTCAGCGTTTTACGTGGCGACTTGCCCTGACGCTCTGAGAAGAGCCTTTACAATCCCCTGCTGTGCGAGGTCCATGCGTCCGCTCCACCCCGCACAGGCACAGACGGGCTTCCACTTCGTATCTGCCGTGTTTTAACTTCGCCGAGTAGCCTCGTCATCTCCCGGGGCGGGCAAGGCCGTGTGGGGGCATTCCCGACCCCAGGGACAGGAGATGAATTCGGCATCTCGCCTGCTGGTCATCTCTTTTCCCCGCTAAGCAGTCATAGAGTCCTAGGGCGGGCAGAGCCCACAGGAGTCACCGCGTCCAGCCCCCTGCCCAAAGCACGACCAGCCCCAACTAAACCATCCCAGCCAGGGCTTGGTCCAGCCAGGACTTAAACACCTCTAGGGATGGAGATTCCACCCCCTCCCTAGGGAACCCAGCCCAGCGCTTCCCCACCCGCCTAGGGAAAGAGTTTTTCCTAATACCCAACCTGGACCTCCCCCACTGCAACTTGAGCCCATTGCTCCTTGTTCTGCCACCTGCCACCACTGAGAACAGCCTCTCTCCATCCTCTGTGGAACCCCCCTTCAGGAAGCTGAAGGCTGCTCTCAAATCCCCCCTCACTCTTCTCTTCTGCAGACTAAACAGACCCAAATCCCTCAGCCTCTCCTCAGAGGTCATGTGCTCCAGCCCCCGAATCATTTTCATTGTCCTCCACTGGACCCTCTCCAATGCGTCCATGTCCATTCTGTCATGGCGGCCCAGAACTGGACACAATACTCCAGTGGCCTCTCCGGTGCCAAATGAAGGGGAATAATCACTTCTCTGGATCTGCTGGCCATGCTCCTCCTAATGCCCCCCAACATGCCATTAGCCTTCTTGGCTACAAGGGCGCCCTGTTGACTCGCATCCAGCATCTCATCCACTGTAACCCCCAGGGCCTTTTCCACTGAACTGCTACGTAAACATTTAAAAATGAATGGAGATGCCTATCTCCTAGAACTGGAAGGGACCTTGAAGGTCATCGAGTCCAGTCCCCTGCCTTCACAGCAGGACCAAGTACCATCCCTGACAAATATTTGCCCCAAATCCCTAAATGGCCTCCGCAAGGATTGAACTCACAACCCCGGGTTTAGCAGGCCAATACTCAAACCACTGAGCTCTCCCTCCTTAGCCAGTCAGTCCCCAGCCTGTACCAATGCTTGGGATTCTTCTGTTCCACGTGAAGGACTCTGCACTTGTCCTTGTGGAACCTCATCCGATTTCTTTTGGCTCAATCCTCTAATCTGTCCAGGTCACTCTGGACCCTCCCCCTGCCCTCCAGTGCATCTACTAAGGACTTGTATCGACTACACAATTAGTCGATAGGACCACTCTGCAGAGCCACAGCGGGGGTAGCTCCAGGAGCCGGCTCGAGCCGGGACTGAGCAGTCCTGGTTCGTGCCTGCTCCGGAAGCCACCTGCGCTGCGGCTCTGCATTTTAAACGTAGTAAGAGCAGCCTACGGCTGGCCGTGGACAGGGGCAGCTGCCGCCAAGCAGTCCCTGTCCGCAGGGGGGCCCAGCTCCCCGCTGGGAGCCCTGCCGACAAGGGCTGCTGCCAGAGCAGCCTCTGCCCACAGCAAGCCTCAGCCCGGGTTTATAACTCTGACAAAGGCAGCGGGTGGGGGTGGGGGGAGGCAGCACCCTCCAGGACTGGCTCCTGTTTCCCCCCTTTGCTGCCTCTCATGGAGGCAGCGAGCAAGGGGGAGAGGAAGCGAGTAGTCGAGACTCCAGTCGACTCCTCTCTAACGTGCCTAGTACCTACCCATGCGCTGCGTGCGCCAAAGCCCACTGAAATCAGCGGGACCCTTTCTGACTTCAACAGGCCCCCAGGCCCTTCAATAATTTTTCTTCACACGCAGCCCTCGGGTCGGGGGTGCAACTGGTCAGTTCCAGCCCATTCCTCCGCCCACCCTGCCCCCTTACCAGATGAAGTGGTTGCCAGGGCTGGGGATGAAGTCGAACTTGGTGCTGACGCGCCCGCTCTCATGCTGCAGGTACGAGGTCTCCACGCTCAGGTGCTGAGTGTGCTTGGCATAGTGCGAGATCCAGCTCAGCAGCCACTGGTAGCTCTTGTCCTTGCTGGGCACCTCCAAGGTGATCATGTAGTGTCGGCGAAAAGCAACCACCCCAAACTGGGCCCCCTTCCGGGCCAGGGCCAGAGCCGTGCCCACCCCTACCAGGCCAAACCCAGCCCCGAAGTAGGGATTGTCCTTCAGCGCCAAGACAAAGTCAGAGAAGGGCATGGTGGGCCAGGGGAGTCATGCGACGGCTTTCAGTGGCATCGCCCCTGCCAGCCAGAACAAACCTGATGATAAAACAAAAAGGGAAAAGGCTGAACGATGGGTGCCGATGCTAACGCTCAGCATGAGGGGCCGGCACAGAGCCAAGGTGACACCCAGGCCACCCGCTTTCGAGGCCTTCTCTGTGTGGCACATTCAGATTTGTCACCAGCAGAACTCTCTTGAAAATGCAAAGCAAGTTTCTAGCCCTTAAAGCTGCAGAGAAAACCTTCCAAACCTGAGCCAAGGGCAACAGGCCCAGCCGCAGCTCCCTGAAGCAACAGCGGAGAGATGTTACCGTCTCAGCCCATCAAGCAGTTAGCTGCTCTGCCCCTAGTGACTCTCACAGCCCAGACAGATCCTGGCTGGCTTTGGGCACAGCTCTCAAAGTGGAGTGGTGCTGGCGACCACATGGGAGTCCAAAGACCCGTGTGATCAGGCCAGCGGCCTCCGGAGCACCTTCTTGGGGCCTGTGGTCATGGTGCAGCAGCCCTGCCTCAGTTTCCCCACTTGTTAGGGCTCTCTCCATCGCATTACCAAAGCAAACAACATTCCGCACGTTCAGCTGGATTCTTCGTGGAACAAAATAGGCAAAGTGAGTTCTCAGGCTCTCCTCCCCCATCAAGTCCATGTTCCTAGTCCTGCTGGGGGCCCCCTCTCGGAGCCTCTTCTCTGAACAGGGTTCCCTGCTGGCTCCTCCCCCCAGCATTCTCCATCCCTCTCCTCCAGAGCAACCCCCTCCCCAGCTTCCTGCTGCTTTGACACTGGTAGCCTGCTTAGTAGCAAGGGCTGGCTAGGCCCAGCCACTAGGTCTGAAAAGGAACCACCACCCTTGGCATGCAGGCTCAAGCAACTGGGAGGATGCCACCCGCACAAGGCTCTCCGGAGCTGGGCTGAGGAAGCTCTTTGGGCAGGGTGGCAGAACAGCATCCCAGGCCACTGGGAGGAAGCTGGGAGCGCAAGGGTGTAAAAGCAATGTGGGCTTATCACAGGTGAAGGGCCAACCCGTAGCTTTCTCACTAAAACCCTCCGGCCACAAGCTGTTAGAAAATACTGCCCAGGGCGCAGTTCCAGAGGATTTATTACGGCAACTGCTCAACATGCATCACCAGGTGCATCCCGAAAGCCTGTCCCATGCAGCTAGGAGCCTGGACGGGACGGAGATGGAAGCAGCCTCTCCCGTCTGTGATGGCAGTGGAAGGCCTAAAGCCACAGAGCCGTCCTGCACCACGTCGTGGAAACGGTTACCTTTTAAAGCAATGTGGGCAGACAGACAGCACTAGAAGGGGTTCTAGCCTTGGCTTGATTTCGGGCAAGTCCCTTCCCTTTCCATCCCTCGCTCTGTGAAACACAAGTGATGATTCTGGCCTTGTCCGTGAGGGGCTTTGAGATGAAACTGACCTGTACAAGCTAGGGACCACTGGTAAAGTCCTGTCCCAACCTTGGCCGTCTCGATGCTCTCTTGCCCTGCTATTGATGGAGCGTGCCAATAGTTTGAGCTCTCCTCCGGCTGCACCTCCCCGCTCATGAGGATACCCAGCACATTTCACATTAATGCGCTGCAGCATCAGTGACTTAAGCCTCCTGTTGCCAGAGGGATGGGGGCAGGGGTGTCACATGATCACTCCCATTGCACAGCCTGGGAAACTGTAGGTCACAGGCGAGCTGGAGAGCCTGTGGCCGTCAGGAATAGACTCCAGGAGTCCTGGTTGTCAGCAGGCTTACGCCCTGTGCAGGCAGTAGTGCGATGGTAGGCTTGGTGTGCCAGCCCCAGCCGGCAGCGATACAAGGACCAGGCTGAGGGAGTGCCATCCCTGACAGGTGTGTGTCCAACCTGCTCTTAAACATCCCCAGGGATGGAGATTCCACAACCCCCCAGGCAACTTATCCCAGTGTTTCACCACCCTGACAGGCAGGAAGTTTTCCTTAATGTTCAACCTAAACCTCCCTGGCTGCAATTTCAGCCCATTGTTGCTTGTCCTATCCTCAGAGACCAAGGGGAACCATTTTCCTCCCTCCTCCCTGTGACCCCCTTTTAGGGACTGGCAAGCTGCTGTCATGTCCCCTCAGGTCTGCTCTTCTCCAGACTAACCAAACCCTTTCCATAGGGTCTCCCATCTCCCCTCAAAAGGAGCCTAAAGCCCCCACTTGAGTTCCCCTTTCATGGGGCCTGGGCCCCCTCTCTGCTCCCTCCCCCCTATAATGGGTCTGTCCACCCCCCCGCAAGGCAGCCTGAAGCCCCCACACCAGTTCCCACACCCCGCGGGTCTGACCCCCCAACTGCCCTCCCCCATCTCGGGGCCTGACCCCCCCAACTGCCCCTCCCCAGTCTCGGGGCCTGACCCCCCCAACTGCCCCTCCCCCGTCTCGGGGCCTGAACCCCCCAACTGCCCCTCCCCCATCTCGGGGCCTGACCCCCCCAACTGCCCCTCCCCCGTCTCGGGGCCTGACCCCCCCCCCAACTGCCCCTCCCCCGTCTCGGGGCCTGACCCCCCCCCAACTGCCCCTCCCCCGTCTCGGGGCCTGACCCCCCCCAACTGCCCCTCCCCCGTCTCGGGGCCTGACCCCCCCCAACTGCCCCTCCCCCATCTCGGGGCCTGACCCCCCCCCCAACTGCCCCTCCCCCATCTCGGGGCCTGACCCCCCCACTGCCCCTCCCCCATCTCGGGGCCTGACCCCCCCCCATCCCGCCAGGGGGTCTGTCTCTCCCCCGCCCTTACCGCCCAGCAGCGCCGCTCTGCCCCTCCGGCCGCGCGCTCTATGGTTCCGGCCCCGCCCGCCCGCAGGCACCATAGAGAGCGGGCGCGGGGCAGAGCGGCCGGAAGGGGCCGCAGCACAAAGGGGCCGCTCCCGGCCGGGCGCGGGGCACCATAGAGATGGGCCGCGCCGGGGGCAGCGCGCGCCGAGCCCCTCAGGTGCGGAGGCCGGGCCGGGGTCCGTAGAGGGGAGGGGTCCCGAGGGGGGGAGGGGTCCCCCAGAGAGGGGGGTCCCTAAAGGGGTCCCCAGAGGGGGGGCGGTTCCCCGAGAGGGGGGAGGGGTCCCCCAGAGAGGGGGGAGGGGTCCCAAGAGGGGGAGGGGTCCCCCAGAGAGGGGGGAGGGGTCCCCCAGGGAGGGGAGGGGTCCCTAGAGGGGTCCCCCAGGAAGGGGAGGGGTCCCGAGGGGGGGAGGGGTCCCCCAGAGAGGGGGGTCCCTAAAGGGGTCCCCAGAGGGGGGGCGGTTCCCCGAGAGGGGGGAGGGGTCCCCCAGAGAGGGGGGAGGGGTCCCAAGAGGGGGAGGGGTCCCCCAGAGAGGGGGGAGGGGTCCCCCAGGGAGGGGAGGGGTCCCTAGAGGGGTCCCCCAGGAAGGGGAGGGGTCCCGAGGGGGGGAGGGGTCCCCCAGAGAGGGGGTGGGTCCCTAAAGGGGTCCCAGAGGGGGGGCGGTTCCCCAAGAGGGGGGAGGGTCCCCCGAGGGGAGGGTTCTGGGATCAGCCCGGGGGGTCTCCGCGCCACAGCCCCAGGGGCCGGGGGTGTCGGCAGGTGCGCGGGGGGGGGGAAGCAGCTTCCCCCCAGGGGCCGGGGATGGAAAGTCCGGTGGCATCCGGCAGCCAGCGGGACGGTCTGTGTGAGCAGGGGCTGATTCAGCAGGACCCTGCGCGGGGCTGCTCCAGACCCGCCTGCCCCCAGCGAGGTGAAGGGATGGAATTAATTCGCGTTTGGAGATCCTCGTTGGGCGGGGCGGGGAGGGAGAGCCAGGCCGTGCTACCGAAACCCCTCCCGTCGAGGGACAGCCCCCCTCTCTACCCGGCACACCCCTGCCAACGCTAATAAAAGAAGAAATGAGTCAAATCTTCAAATTCCAAACTCCACCAAGCGGAGGAAGATGCACCAGAGACCCCGTGAAATCCACTAGAGACTTTGCTATTGCTACTCATTGTAAGAGGAGGTGCCCGAGACTCCAACGATAGGTGTCAGGATAAAGACAACCAAAGTACTGCAGCCCACGGTGGATTATGCTGTTATGTGCCACAGGCGGAGAATGTGACAGAGCCTTGTGTCAGGTGTAGCTTTCAACCGCTTTTGGAGCGCACAGATCAGCCCTTTGCCCCGTTGTGTAACTGGGCTGGCCTAAACGCTGAAGAATAGACTAGCTTGGCAAAGAGGGAGCAGAGCTGCTGCTGAGGGGCCCTTTCCCATCTCTAATCCTTCTACAGTTCTGTGCTCATACTTCATCCTCTGGCAGTTTATACCATGGTATCACCAGAAGACATGCCTGTCCCAAAGAGGCAACTGTCCAAGACAAAGACGAGACACAGAAGAAAAATGGGGGAGCACTAAAGCTGGCAGGTGAAACTGACCTGTCTAGTTTCCCTGTCCCAAAGTGAGTGCCCTGTCCAGAATTGTCAGACGTTTTGTGGCAAGGGGCTCTTCTCTGAATTAGCACCAACTCCAGTCCCCCTGAAAGGGACTGAGGCCATTCTGGGGCTGAGATGTCACTGAGATGTCCTGACCCTCTGAAATCATTAAAGGTCACCTAGCTACCTCTTGGAAGAGTCAAGATGTTTGTCCTGTGGCTGGGTCTGGTAATTTGAGTGTCTTTATGTCTTCTCCTTCCTCGTGTTCGCCCACAGAAGGCAGCTCACTCACGGTGCATAAGGGAAACACACAAGTAGGTGACCTACTCGTCCAGTTTCTCTCTTGTATCCCTACGATTCTCACTGCATTTCAGCTGCCCCCAGGCGTCACCTCTCCCTGGCTTACAGCACTGCACAATCTTGCTGTGAACTGTTAAATAGCTGTATTATCTGGCTGCAGAGCTGTTGCACTGTCAGGGTACATGTTGTGCATCAGCAGGCAGGCATCAAAACACTTGGAAGCCCTTTGGCCTAGTAGAGGTTATTGTTACAATTAAAAAACATACATTAAGATGACAGGTAAGAACTGTAGCTAAGATTTAAAAAAGGCGACAGTTTGAGCATCTTCGTATTGGACCCACCTGATTTTTCACCTGAGAACTCTTCAAAAAAAAAATCAAACCTGTTTGAAGCATCCCAAAATCACCTCTCCTTTTTGCAAATCTTTTCTCTCCAGGAAAGTTCTCACCTTAGAGGGAGACACCTTTGGAGTCTGTTGCCCTTGCACCCTTTCCATACCGGCAGTCCAGCTGTGTCACTTTGTGTCTTTTCAGAACGAGACTGACTCCTCCACAGCCCCGTGCAGGTGTCCGTTTGTGCGCAGAGGAAAATGAATGCGGAAGTGGCTGCAGAGCCTGCCGGAGGAGAGATGGATGCCCTGTGCCCAGGGCTGCTGTTGCCCATCTCGGGAGAGGCAGGAACCGGAGAAAACCCGGGGGCCTCGAGTGCCTGCATGGCTGGGCCAGCCCCGCTGACTGTGGGACAGAGCTTGTTGCTGACGGATGCGTCCATGGCTGGGGATGGAGCTCATGCAGAAGCAGCTGATGTGGAAATATTTGTAGAGGCCGTGTCAGACAACATGTCTCTGAGCAGCACGGGCAACGCCACAGGTATGGCACGCCTTAGGAGGGGAGGGGGCAGCGATCCTCCCAGTGGATCGTCCACTTGCCATGTGTCAGGAAGGCCAAGTCAGGCTCTCCAGTCCCTTCTCTCTGGAAGAGCAGGCAGGGGACTCCAGCCAGTCTTGTGGGGCAGGCCAAGCAGTGTGCAGTGGCCAGACAGGCCCTCTGCAGCCCTGCTCAGCCCTCCGATGGCCTGTCCTGAAAGTGCCACCTGTCGGAGGCCCTGGCACATTGTGATCTGAGTCGATGGTGTTTTCTCTCCTGATGTTCATTGTGAATCTAGTGGTGGAGAGAGGTACTGGCCTGCTGCATAGCTCAGGGTGCAGCCTGGGGCGCAAACAATGTGAGCTCCCCCTCCCAGGGTACCCCTGTGGCGGTGAAGGGGGAGTTGAAGCTCCGAAGCCCGTTGAACCTGTAGCTGATGCTTCCAACAAGTGCTCAGCTTGGTACTCATGTGCTCGGGCGCTCTCGCGCGGTGGTGGTGTGCATGCTGTTTCACCAGGACATGGACTGAAAACTTTGTTTTCCACCGTGTGCCTAGAATATTGGGACAAAAATTGCTGCCCTTGGCCTGAGCTGGATTTGAACTGGTGCCCTCTAGGCAAAAAGCACCCGGTCTGGCCTGCAGCTGTTTGACGTGCGCTCTCTCCCCACAGAGGTCTTGGTCAAAGTGGTTGAGCTGTATTTCTGCCAGAGATGCGGCCAGAGCTTCTCCGACCCCAGCCTGCCGTCTCAGCACCAGTGCATCCCGCTAGCCACCCCGGAGCACCTGGAACTGCCAGGTCTGCCCCAGCTTGCAGGGGAGCTGCCGGCCCTGCCCAGCGCGTGCAGAGGGGAAGCCGCTGCCTGCCAGGAGCCAGCACAGAGCTTGCCAGGAGCGAGCCAGCAGAACGGGGACCTCAGCACTGCGGCTGAGCAGCTGCTGTGCCCCATTTGCGGGGGGGAGTTCGTGCTGCCCAGTGAGCTCAAGGAGCATTTTAAGACCCATCGCAGTGCCCAGGGAGCCGTGGCCTGCCCTGAAAAGGGCTGCCACTTCACCTCGGAGGACCGCAAGCAGCTGCGTGGGCACCTGCGGGGCACCCACAAAGTGTCCCCAGTCTCCTGCGCCTACCGCGCCTGCCCGCTCTTGTTCCGGAGCCGCCAGGACATGGAGCTGCATCACAAGAGCCACTTCCCCTTCCACTGTGGCCACTGCGACTTTTTCAGCTCCAGCGCCAAGCTCTTCAGACAGCACACCCAGAGCCATGTGCCGGGGGGTGGAGAGCCCCCCACGGACACGGGGCTCGTGGAGGCCACCTGCAAGTGCGACTTCACTGCTGTGGGTGGGCAGGTCCCCAGCGAAGCCCTGCATCTGCACTGCGGTACCTGCTGAGCGCGGGGGGCGGGGGTGGCATGTGAGCCCTCCGTGTGCAGGGTCCTTGAGTGCTGAGCTTTGAAAGAGCGGGTCCCTCCTGCCGCCGGTGGGCACAGCTGGCTTGCGGGGTGGCAGAATTCAGGCACCCTACCTGGAGGGACGCTCCATGGGAGCTGTGGGTGGGAGAAATGAAATCTGGATCCTCCCTGAAAAGCAGGCGCTGCTGCTGGGCTGGGTTCCCCGCAGGGGAATAAACTACTAACGCCCCCGAATTCCCAGCTGCTCCCTACTGGGATTGGCTGGACGACTCTCATCCCTTCCAGGACTCTTAGCCAAGTGAGTGGAGCGTGGAGACTCCGAGGGCTGCGTGCGGCACCCATGTGCTCTAGCAGCCGGCAGGCCTGCATGCCGTAGGGCAGCGCTCAGCTCGGTTCCATGCCAGCTGCGTCGGCTCCTGCCCAGACCTAGGTTTGGGTCATTGGCTTCTCCGCCAGTGGGCGCTGGACCCAGTGGGGATTAACTCTTCCTTTCCCTTTCCAAGATGCTGGGGAGACAGTGGAGGAGGCGGAGAATTCCCTACCTCAGAGCAACTGGGAAGCAGCAGAGCCGGCGGCTGGCCACGGGCAGTCTGGCAGCCCCAGGGCAGCGCCGGACAAGAGAGCATCAGCAGCGGAAGAAGACTCTGAGAGCACAGGCGATGAATCGCTAGAGGAGGAGAGCGCCTGTGAGGCAGAATCCAAAGGAGATGGGAACGCGGCGTCTAAGAAAGCAAAGGCGCCTCGGGCCCAGCCGTTCAAAGGTGGAGTCCCTCATTCCCTGCTCCGAGCGCTGGCACTCACACCGGGCGGTGGCCCCACGCACCGGAGCTGGGTGACACAGGCATGGCAGTTGGCCACGTGGGACTGTGGGGCAGAGGACGAGGGATCGTGGGCAGGCTTTCTGGGAGAGCAGAGAAGCCGGAGGAGATGTTTTGGGGATTGCCAAGGGCATGAACTGAGTGGCCCTTCCTTTTCTGCTGCCCGTGGTGGGTCCCAAGGTCCCGATGGCACTAGGAACAAGGCGTGTACAGGGAAATGTAGCGTAGCCCCATACCAGTCAGTGTGCCTCAAGCCAAGGGGACGCGAGGGTGGATCATTTTGTTAGCAACAGCACTTGGCTACGTGCGCTCAGATAGGTCCAGGCCGTCTTGGAGAAGCCCCGGAAGGGTTTTCCCTTGTCAACTGCATGAAGTCCTGCCAAGAGCACAATGTTGGGCTTCTCTTTGCCATGAAGTATTGGCCACTCGCTTCTGCAGTAGGTAAGAGCTTGGGTTGATGGGCTACGTAGGCCGCTCGAGGCTGCCAGCCCTGTGCCCAAAGAGAGGGGCTGTTCCAGGGGGAGAGCTGGGCTGAGCCAACAAAGAAATCCCAGCGCCAGGAAGTGTGCTGTCTGCAAGCAGGACCGCGACAGCCCCCAAGGCTGACCAGGGTTCTCTGCAGAGAAGGGAGCATGTTGGCTCCCCTGCTAACCATACCCGGGACTGGTCTGGCTCTGGAAGTGAAATCAGAGCCAGGCCTGGGTGGGGCCTGTTTGTGGAGCCCCTGGCGGCAGTGGTGGCCGGGCGCCGCCCCATGGGACGTTAGGCACAAATGGTTCCCGGCGAAGGCGCGTAGCCCCCAGAACAAACTCCCGGGGAGCGCTGGGTTCACCGGTTCCTGGTGGCCCTCGAGCTGCCTGGCTGCCTTTTTGGAAGCGGCTTTAGCTACACGTGTCACTGGGCTCTGCACGGGGTTCTGGGGGAAACGTAATGGCCCGTGATACGCAGGACTCAGACCAGACGAGCTAATGGCCTCTTCTGGGCTGAAATCCGCTGATCCTTACCTGGCAAAAAGACGCAGAGAGCAAGTGAAGCCTGGTACTAGCTCCCCGTTTTGGCTGTGCAGCCAGTAGCTGCGAGATGCAGGCCCCAGCCTGCTGGAGGCAGACACTAGCGACGGCCCAACACCAAAACATGCTAATGCTGCACCGCTGCTTCCCAGTTCACGGGTGGCAGGGGCCTGGCTGGCAGGTGGCTGCTCCATATGTGGCTCCTGGTGTCAGGTCAGCACAGGCAGCGTCAGAGAGTGTGAGAGAGGGAGGAGGGGAAGTTGCCTGGGCACTGAGATCCGTCCAGCCGGTAAGGCAGGGGTCCACAGGCAGCGGCTGGCTCTGAGCTCAGGGTTTGCAGTTGAGGTGCATGTGAGATGGTGGCTACCTCACCGGCTGTGATCAGCCATGGTTCTCGGCTCCATTTATTGTCCAGCCGAGAGCAGACTCGGGGAAGAAAGGCAACTCTTCCGACCGGGCTTCCTACCCAGCCCCGCTTGGCATCTCCCATCCTTGGGGACCTCTTCCTGTCTCTGCCTCTGACTGGGATGGTTTCCTTTGCAGGGCATGTCACGGAGGGCTCAGAGTACCTCTTCAAAACCCACATGTGCCCGGAGTGCAAGCGGTGCTTCAAGAAGCGGACGCACCTGGTGGAGCACCTGCACCTGCACTTCCCCGACCCCAGCCTGCAGTGCCCCAACTGCCAGAAGTACTTCACCAGCAAGAGCAAGCTGAAAATCCACCTGCTGCGCGAGACCGGGGAGAAAGCTCACCACTGCCCGCTCTGCCGCTACAGCTCCGTGGAGAAGAACGCCCTGAACCGCCACATGGCCAGCATGCACGAGGACATCTCCAACTTCTACTCCGACGTCTACTCCTGCCCCGTCTGCCAGGAGACCTTCCGGCTCAGCCAGGCGCTCAAGGAGCACCTGAAGACCCACAAGGCCGAGACCAAGGGGCTGAGCTGCTTCCAGGGAGACTGTGGCTACTGCACCGACGACCGCAAGGACTTCGTCCGCCACCTCAAGGAGGCCCACGGCATCAAGGCGGTGGAGTGCAAGTACCACGCCTGCTCCCTGCTCTTCGCCACGCCTGAGGCCATGGAAACCCACCGCAAAGCCCACTACGCCTTCCACTGCCAGCAGTGCGACTTCGTCTGCTCCAACAAGCACGTCTTCCGCAAGCACAAGAAGCAGGGGCACCCAGGCAGCGAGCAGCTCCAGTGCGGCTTCTGCCCCTACGCCACCTTCAACCCCGTGGAGTTCCACGACCACGTGGGCAAGATGCACGCCAACGAGAAGATCCACAAGTGCTCCGAGTGCAGCTTCGCCACGGCGCACAAGAGAGTGCTCATCCGCCACATGCTGCTGCACACGGGTGAGTCGCCCGCCTGCCGCTCGGCTTCCCCATCGCACCGCTCGTCGGTCACTGGTCATGGAGGGCTGGGAATCAGGACTTCTGGGTTTGATTCCGGGTTCTGGGAGGGGCTGGGATCCAGTGGTCATGGGGGGCTGGGAATCAGGACTCCTCGATTCGGTTCCCTGCTCTGTAGCCTTGGGTAAGTCCTGTAAGCGGCAGATGGCCCTGCCGGAGGGGCAGCAAGCCAAGGCAAAGCTGCCATGTTGTGCCTCTCCCTGACTTGTCAGACCAGTCAGCAGTGCGGCGTGGCACGGTGGGCCCTGTACCACGGGGGGAGCAGCCCTGCAGCAGAGGGCAGTGCCAGACCTGAGGAACCTGAGCTTGGAGGAGAGGTGATGGGATTTGGGCTGGTTCCTGCTGGAGCCAAGGCGACAGCAGATCACACAAAGGAGAGGACCTGGTGCCTTTCCACTCGTTCTTTGCTAGGATAACGAGTCTTGTGGCTAAGGGAGAAGCGGTGGACGTGGGATACCTAGACTTGAGTAAGGCATTTGACACGGTCTCGCATGATCTTCTTATCAATAAACTAGGCAAATACAACCTAGATGGGGCTACTATAAGGTGGGTGCAGAACTGGCTGGAGAACCGTTCTCAGAGAGTAGTTATTAATGGCTCCCAATCCTGCTGGAAAGGTATAACAAGTGGGGTTCCGCAGGGGTCTGTTTTGGGACCGGCTCTGTTCAATATCTTCATCAATGATTTAGATATTGGCATAGAGAGGACGCTTATTAAGTTCACAGGTGATCCCAAGCTGGGAGGGGTTGCAAGTGCTTTGGATGGTAGGGTCCTAATTCAAAATGATCTCGACAAACTAGAGAAATGCTCTGAGGTCGATAGGATGAAGTTTAATAAGGACGAATGCAAAGTGCTCCACTTAGGAAGGAACAATCAGTTTCACACACACAGAACGGGAAGCGACTGTCTGGGAAGGAGCATGGCAGAAAGGGATCTAGGGGCTATAGTGGACCAGAAGCTGAATATGAGTCAGCAGTGTGATGCTGTTGCAAAAAAGCAAACATGATTCTGGGATGTATTAACAGGTGTGTTGTGAGCAAGTCACATAAGTTATTCTTCTGCTCTGCTCTGCGCTGATTAGGCCTCAGTTGGAGTATTGTGTCCAGTGCTGGGCACCACATTTCAAGAAAGATGTGGAGAAATGGGAGAGGGTCCAGAAAGAGCAACAACAATGATGAAAGGTCTAGAGAACATGAGCTAGGAGGGAAGACTGAAGGAATTGGGCTTGTTTAGTCTGGAAAGGAGAAGACTGAGGGGGGACATGAGAGCAGTTTTCAGGTATCTAAAAGGGTGTCACAGGTAGGAGGGAAAAAAAATTGTTCTCCTTGGTCTCTGAGGACGGGACAAGCAGCAATGGGCTGAAACTGCAGCAAGGGAGGTTTAGGTTGGACATTGGGAAAAACTTCCTGCCTGTCCGGGGGTTAAACACTGGAATCAATTGTCCAGGGAGGTTGTGGAATCCCCATCCCTGGAGATATTTAGGAACAGGTTAGATAGATGTTGATCAGGGATGGTCTAGATCAGTGGTCCCCAACCTTTTGGGGCTGCCGGGTGCCTGGGGGTGGAGCCATGCATGTGCCACACGCCTGGGGGTGGGGGCTGTGCATGTACCGCACGCCTGGGGGTGGGGGCTGCGCATGCGCCGGGCACCCAGGGCTCAAGAATGGCTCGGGCTGGCCCTGGTCACTAGGCGGGTGCGCACAAATGCCCCGGTGGGCACCATGGCGCCCGTTGGCTCCGCATTGGGGAGCACTGGTCTAGAATGGTACTGGGTCCTGCCATGGGGGCGGGGGACTGGTCGCAATGAGCTCGCGAGGTCCCTGCCAGGTCTAGTGTCCCGTGATTCTATAACGCACATCTCCCGTGCGAGGGGCTGGCCAGTGGGAGCGGTGCTGGTGGGATACATCCGCCCTGTATCAGTCACAGGGTGCCTGGGAAGGGCTGCGTGGGCTTCAAGTGGTTCCTCTTGGTCTGCAAAGCTTTTCCCACATTGCCTCTATCTCGCTAGATCCACAGCCGCCTCCCTGCAGCACCCCCTGCCGCCTCCTCATTCCCCCCGCTGCCTGGCTGGCTGCAGGGCCTGCCCTGCCTCCCTCCGAGCTGCACCCTTGTGGGGCCGGCGGGGAAATGAGCGCCGCCCTCACCCTGGTGAAAGGTTCTCTCTCTCCTCTGGCTAGGGGAAAAGCCCCACAAGTGTGAGCTCTGCGACTTCACCTGCCGGGACGTGAGCTACCTGTCCAAGCACATGCTCACCCACTCCAACGACAAGAACTACATGTGCACCGAGTGCGGCTACGTCACCAAGTGGAAGCACTACCTGAACGTGCACATGAGGAAGCACACCGGAGACCTCAGGTACCTGCCTCCGGCTCACCCTTCCGGGGACGGCCAGGCTGCTCCCAGCCCTCGCCTCCCCCACCCCCCCGTGTACTGAACCTTCATTTTTGGCCCCACCCAGAGCCCCATAGAGTCTACTAGCCCCAGGCCCCATAGGCTCTGGGCTGGAGCTTGAACGTAGTGGGGTGAATATCTTTGTTTTTTCTTCTTCTCGGTTCTTTCCCCTCACTCGGGCCGGGTCAGCGAGAGAGGGTTTTTTTTTGGTTTTTCGGCTTCTCACTTGTGTATGGCCCCCGACTGATTTTCCTGTGGGCCATGGCCCCCAGCCCAAAAGGGTTCATCACCCCTGGCTTAGGGGCTAGTGTTCTGCATCCTCGCCCACTGCGCTGGGTGCGCTTCCCACTCTTGGCCAGCTGGGCACTTGGAGGCGCTGCCAGCATGGCACGTCCCGCTGTCGGAGGGGACCAACCCTTGGGCAGGCGGCTTGGAAGCAGGGCACACGCCCCATGTTGGCTGTGAGTCCGGGGCTGAGATGTCACCACCCAGGTATCAGTCCCTTGGGTTCCTGGTCTGTCTCGCCACAGGTGAGCGTGTCCTTGTGACACCACGAATCACAGCAATATGCAGGTTCCTCCCCATCCCAAAGGAGCGGGCGGTTCCTCTGGGTCAGTAGCACCTGAGCTTTTGCGCCAAACAGAACTCCTCGCAGCCGAGCCTGGTAGACGCTAGGTACAGCTTTATTCCATGCCACAAGGAGGCTAGGCCAAAGCAGGCGAATGCACACACGCAAACGAGTAACAATCTCGCGTTTCAAGAAGTAAGAAAAGCATCTGTCGTCAGCAAGCGCTATGTGATGTGTAGGGCACCCAGGATAAGCCGCTGGGGATCTCTTGGCTAGAGCTGGACCCCTTCCACCCCCAGTTCCAAGCAGCATAGAGATCCCTAGTTCCTTTTGCGTGAGGTTTTTACCCCCCTCCTCGCCTGATGGGAGGAGCCCACTTGTCTGACTCCCCTTCCCAGGCAGGAGAGCAGAACAGCAACTGGCTTCTGTCCTCGCTAATGTCCCAGACTCGCCAGGCGGGTGTCCAAGGGCCTTTCCGGCTAGGAAGGACACACACGCTTTCTCTTGGAGACCAGCCGTTCACGTTGCTTCTGCCTGGGGATGGACACAGACACGGGTTCACAGCACACCCGCTGTGGCCCAGCTGTTATAACTCACAGGCATTGGAGCAGGCAGAGGGAAACCGTGGGGCAGTGCCCAGGAGGGCAGGCCCCCGGCTAGGTTGAAGTGAAGGGCGGCCAAAGGGCCTGATCCTGGGAGGTGGTCGATGCCTGCACTGCCCAAGCCCTTCGCACTTTTTGGGGAGGGAGCTGGCCCTGCAGCAAGCCCCAGCTTTGCTCCGGCCGAGGGGTGGCCAGGCCCCTGACCGTCTCCGGTGTCTCCGGCAGGTACCAGTGCAACCAGTGCTCGTACCGCTGCCACCGGGCCGACCAGCTGAGCAGCCACAAACTACGGCACCAGGGCAAGAGCCTGATCTGCGAGGTGTGCGGCTTCGCCTGCAAGCGCAAGTACGAGCTGCAGAAGCACATGCAGGTGAAGCACTCGCAGAACTACCAGGTGCCCGTCTTCCAGTGCCAGTTCTGCACCTACCAGACCAAGTACAAGCAGGCCCTGCTCAACCACGAGAACTGCAAGCACACCAAGCAGAGGGAGTTCCGCTGCGCCCTCTGCTCCCACTGCACCTTCAGCAACACCAGCCTCTTCTTCCACAAGCGCAAGGTGCATGGCTACGTGCCAGGCGACAAGGGCTGGCTGGAGCACTACGCCAGCAAGGAACTGCAGAGCAGCTCGCCCGACATGTTGCTCAGCTACGAGCTCGGCGCCGCCCTGCGCTCCGACTCCCTGCCCGGGAAGGAGCTCTGGCCGAAAAGCAAGCCCCCGCAAGAGCCTCCTCAGCAGGCTTTCGGCGTGGCCCCCTCTGGCTGTGCCCCTGGGGCTGAGGACGAGGGGGGTCTTTCCGCCGAGGTGGGCCCCCGGGGAGATTCCGCGGTGGCGGGGGACTCGGGGATTGTGGATGCCACCGGCGACGCGGTTGAAGGCTGCACGTTGCACTTGGAGCCGCTGGACGTCACGGCAGCCTGTCCGCTGGGACACGTGGGCAGCGAGCCTCCCACAGCTCAGTCAGAGAGTGCAGACCCCCTGAGCTGCAGGGCCCCAGCCTACGAGGTGCTGAGCTCGCGGGATGCGCTGGTCCTGGAGGACAACGACAATGGGCTTGAAGACGTCCCTGACTTCGAGGAGGAGCCGGAGGGCCAAGAGCAGGAGAGGCTGGGGGGCAGCGCTGGCGACCTGGCCAGTGCCGTGCAGCTGGAAGAGAGCCCTGAAACGGACACGCAGCCGGGGCCTGAGGATGGAGGGGACGGGCATTGCTCTGACTTGCCCAGCGCGGCCGCCGACAGCGACGCAGCGCCAGACGCCAGAGAGCCCAGCATGCAAGAGGCCTGGTTTAGCGTCATAAAGCCAGCGGAGCAGAGCCATTTTCCTGCCCCGGCCTCCCCGTGTGCAGAGGCCAAGGCGGGGCCGCAGTCGGAGTCGGTGCTGAAAGCTCTTCGGAGGCAGGACAAGGAGCAAGCCGAAACCCTGGTCTTGGAGGGGAGGGTGCAGATGCTGGTGGTGCAGTCGGAGAGCCAGATCTTCAAGTGCGAGACGTGCGCGTACATCACGCGGAAGGAGAAGTCCATGGCCCTGCACGTCAAAGCCGGGTGCCAGAGCCGCAGGGCCCCGCTGCTGTGCCGGGAGTGCGGCGCCAGCTTTAAGCAGCAGCGGGGCCTCAACACCCACCGGCTGAAGAAGTGCCCCGTGCTCCTGCGAAAGAACAAGCCTTCCAAGGCGGCTGCTCCGGAGCAGCCTGGCGGGGCCGGCGTGGGGGAGGGCGAAGCGAGCAACGTTCCGGAGCCCCCGATGGAGATGGAGCTGGGGCCTGTGAACGCTTCCTCCACGAGCCAGCCCTTCCTTTCCGCGCCGGCCGCAGGCAGCCCAGCCCCCAGCCAGGAACGGGAGGGTGCTGCTGAGCCCAAGGTGGCTAAGCCGTCTGTGCCAGGAGCCCACGCCCAAGTGGGGGAAGCCAAGCGCCCCTCCCCGCCTGAGAAGTACCGGCTGGAGCAGGGAAAGCTGCACTGCAACTCCTGCTCTTTCGTCTGCTCCCGGGTCTCCACCATCAGCTCCCACGTGGAGGCCGGGTGCCGGAGCCTGGAGCGGTTCCGCTGCTCCCTGTGCCCGGAGGCCTTCCGCTCCAGGCGGGCCCTGAAAAGCCACCACTTGGCAAAGCACGTCGAGCCGGAGGCCCCCCGGCCTGCAGGAGAGCAGGGCTGCACGCGAGCCGGGCCCCCCGAGGAACGAGCGGCTCAGGGTGGCTGCCAGGAGGCCAGCCCTGCCGGCAGCGAGAAGGGCCAGCCCAGCAAGGCCGTGGGCGTGACGGCTGCCCCGAAAGCTGCCCGGGGCAAGAGGCGACGCTTCGCCTGCCCCACCTGCCCCTTCACCTGCCACCAGGAGCGGGCCATGAAGACCCACAAGAAGCGGGGCTGCGTCCCCCTGGCCGAGTTCCGCTGCCCTGCGTGCCCCTTCGCCTCCAAGGCGGCCAGCGCCCTGCGGCTGCACCGCAAGCTGCACCGCAAGTACAGCAAGCGGCCGCAGCTGCAGTGCCGGCAGTGCGAGTTCACCTGCAAGCAGGCCCGCTGCCTCCGCCAGCACGTCCGCATCAAGCACGAGGGCGTGAAGCCGCACAAGTGCCTCTACTGCGACTTCAGCACCACGCGGCGCTACCGGCTGGAGGCCCACGAGTCGCTGCACACGGGCGTGGGCCGCATCGCCTGCGGCGTCTGCAGCCAGACCTTCGGCACCAACTCCAAGCTGCGCATCCACCGCCTGCGCGTGCACGAGAAGAAGCCCACCCACTTCTGCCCCCTGTGCGACTACAGCGGCTACCTGCAGAACGACATCACCCGCCACGTCAACAGCTGCCACTGCGGGGAGCTGCGCAGCTGCTGCTCCCGCTGCGAGGCCCGCTTCAGCTCCGAGACGGCCCTCAAGCAGCACGTGCTGCGCCGGCACGAGGAGAAGGCCTCCCACCGCTGCCCGCACTGCGGCTTCGTGTGCCGCAGCGAGGCCACGCTCCGGTGCCACGCCCAGAAGCAGCACCCCCACCTGGAGTGCGGCACCTGCAAGGAGACCTTCGCCACCCGCGAGGCGCTGGAGGAGCACAAGCCGCTGCACTTCAGCCACCGCTGCCAGCACTGCAGTTTCGCCGCCAAGGAGCGGCAGCAGCTGGTGCGCCACTATGTGGAGAGCCACGAGCCCGCCGCCCCGCAGGACAGGCCGCTCCGGTGCCCCTTCTGCGACTTCGCCTGCCACCACCAGCTGGTCTTCGACCACCACGTGAAGGGCCACGGCGGCACCCGCGTCTACAAGTGCTCCGACTGCGACTACACCACCAAGAACAAGCAGAAAATCACCTGGCACATCAGGATCCACACCGGGGAGAAGCCCTACAAGTGTCACCTGTGCAAGTACGCCTGTGCGGACCCCTCGCGCCTCAAGGTGAGAGCCCGCCGGCCCCTGCTCCCAGGGGCCTTTCCTGGGCAGCGCCCGGCCCTGCCACCGCCCAGGGGACGAGGAGGAGGTAGAGTCCCTGAGGCCGCGCCCAGCCCCCTGCCACCGCCCTGGGGACGAGGAGGAGGGAGAGTCCCTGAGGCCGCGCCCGGCCCCCTGCCACCGCCCTGGGGACGAGGAGAAGGAAGAGTCCCTGAGGCCGCGCCCAGCCCCCTGCCACTGCCCCTTGGGACGAGGAGGAGGGAGAGTCCCTGAGGCCGCGCCCGGCCCCTGCCACCGCCCTGGGGACGAGGAGGAGGGAGAGTCCCTGAGGCCGTGCCCGGCCCCCTGCCACCGCCCTGGGGACGAGGAGGAGGGAGAGTCCCTGAGGCCGCGCCCAGCCCCCTGCCACCGCCCTGGGGACGAGGAGAAGGGAGAGTCCCTGAGGCCGCGCCCGGCCCCCTGCCACCGCCCTGGGGACGAGGAGGAGGGAGAGTCCCTGAGGCCGCGCCCGGCCCCCTGCCACCGCCCTGGGGACGAGGAGAAGGAAGAGTCCCTGAGGCCGCGCCCGGCCCCCTGCCACCGCCCTGGGGACGAGGAGAAGGAAGAGTCCCTGAGGCCGTGCCCGGCCCCCTGCCACTGCCCCTTGGGACGAGGAGGAGGGAGAGTCCCTGAGGCCGCGCCCAGCCCCCTGCCACCGCCCTGGGGACGAGGAGGAGGGAGAGTCCCTGAGGCCGTGCCCGGCCCCTGCCACCGCCCTGGGGACGAGGAGGAGGGAGAGTCCCTGAGGCCGTGCCCGGCCCCCTGCCACCGCCCTGGGGACGAGGAGGAGGGAGAGTCCCTGAGGCCGCGCCCGGCCCCTGCCACCGCCCTGGGGACGAGGAGGAGGGAGAGTCCCTGAGGCCGCGCCCGGCCCCTGCCACCGCCCTGGGGACGAGGAGGAGGGAGAGTCCCTGAGGCCGTGCCCGGCCCCCTGCCACCGCCCTGGGTACAGGGAGGGAGAGTCCCTGAGGCCGTGCCCGGCCCCCTGCCACCGCCCTGGGTACGGGGAGGGAGAGTCCCTGAGGCCGTGCCCGGCCCCCTGCCACCGCCCCTGGGGAAACCCAGCAGGGCTGGCGTGTCTGGGCCGTGGGAAGCGTCCTGTCCCTGCACAAGGGCCAGCACAGCCCTGTGCAGGCGGGACGGTCCCGGGGGAGGAGATGATGCTCCATGTGCTTAAGGAGGCAGCCCACCCTAGAGGGCTCAGCTGAGTGCTGGGTGTCGGGATGTCCCAAGTTCAAATCCGGATTCGGCCAGGGATTCCCCGTGCCCGTAGGCATTGGTGCCGATCGTCCCTAGCTCTGACCTCGGGACTGTGTCTGTAGCTCTGACAGCACCTTGCCAAAGAGGGGGATCGATGCCCCCATGGTACACCTGGGGAAACCGAGGCACGGAGCCATGACTTACCCATGGTCACCCAGTGGCAGAGATTGGAATAGAACCCAAGCTTCATTCCTCTCAGTCCAGTGCTCCAGCCAGTAGGCAATGCTGCCTCCGCCTTGCCACGCAAGGGAGGCTCAGCCCGGGGAGTAGGCCAGTGGGGCTGGCTGCAGTGACCTCTGTGTGCTCCCTCCCCAGTACCACATGCGGATCCATAAGGAGGAGCGGAAATACCTTTGCCCGGACTGCGGCTACAAGTGCAAGTGGGTGAATCAGCTGAAGTACCACATGACCAAACACACGGGTGAGTGCCGGGGGTGGGGAGGGAGGCCTAGCGGCCCCACAACTGGGCTGGCGCCAGGCGCTGAGCCCTGCGGGGGCAGGGCTGTTCCAAGGGGCTCGTCTCCCACTTGGCGCCTCTGCAGCCAGCAAGTAGCGCACGAGGTGCTGAATCCCCACGGGGAGAGGCCTCTGCATCCTCGCCCGCTGCTTTCCCAGGGCCCGTGCGCCTGTTGTGCCCGGGGCCTGACAGCCCGTCATGGCACGCTGCCCGCGGGCTCGGGACAGGCGGCGTGTCTCCATGGGGCTGCTCTCTGGGTGAGGGCTGCTCGTGGCTGGCCCAGGGCAGCGAGCTCCCTGGAGGAGGCAGAGACTTAGCTGGGGCTCCCAGGCAGGGGTGGCCTGAAAGTTTTCCAAATGCTACTTGCGGTGGTGAGCACATGCCAGCAGGGGGCCCCAGACCCCTAACTTCCTGGGCGACAGGGGGCCCAAGTCTGGGGGGGGGGGGGGGGGCGCAGGCCCCGGCCTCTAGGGGCCTGTTGCGGCTGTGGGGAGAGCAGGACCCAGCGCCCTCGCTGCCCCCATGTGTGGGGTGGGATGGCAATGGTGGGAGCGTGGCCCGTGTGCAGGGCCCCTTACTGGCTGGGCGCCCCCCTCCTTTGGACAGAGCTCCCTTCTCGGGGAGGGCGCCAGGGCCCTGCGAGTCTGGCCAGCCTGTGTCCAGCCCCTCTCCCCGGCCCGGGGAGCTGAGGCCCCCGCCTGAGCGGCTGTCTCCCGCCCGCAGGCCTCAAGCCCTACCAGTGCGACGAGTGTGAGTACTGCACTAACCGGGCCGACGCGCTGCGCATCCACAAGGAGACGCGGCACCGCGACGCCCGGGCCTTCATCTGCGAGCAGTGCGGCAAGGCCTTCAAGACCCGCTTCCTCCTCAAGACCCACCTGAAGAAGCACAGCGAGGAGAAGCCCTACGTCTGCAACGTGTGCTACCGCGGGTTCCGCTGGGCCGCCGGCCTGCGCCACCACTACCTCACCCACACCAACGAGCACCCCTTCTTCTGCCGCTACTGCAGCTACAAGGCCAAGCAGAAGTTCCAGGTCATCAAGCACATCCAGCGGCACCACCCCGACTGCGGCCCGGGCGACCTCAGCCAGGGGGTCGGCAAGGACGCCAGCACCCCCACGCTGCACCTGCACGACGTCCAGCTGGAGCCCCCCAAGCCGGAGGGCGAGGAGGGGGCCCTCCCGGTGGCACAGGCCTAGCCGGGCTGGAGAGAGCCAGGGCTGCTCTGGGTCCCTGGTGGCTGGCTGCGGGCACAGGCCCTGTCTAAACGTGTATAGGCAAATGTGAATATGGGATGTAAGATATGCAGCTGTATAAATGGACTCTCGTTTCCATTTCCGTGGGGCTCCGTTGCTTTGCGGGGCCTTCTTTGTGCTGCCCCGATGCTGGGCTGGGCTCAGTCCGCTGCCTGGGTACCTCGGGGCCACGCAGCCTCGGCAGCTGCTGCTGGATGCCCCAGTGCCCCGGAGAGCCGGGCTCCGCAGCCTTCAGTGTCCACCCAAGGGTGGTCGCCGCATGAGCGATTGCTCAGCCCCTCCCCCCGTGCGCAGCGGCGCTCGCTCCTTTGATCTGACCCTGGCGCGTGAGAGGAGCCGTTGCCTGCGACGGAGAATTTCAGCGCCCAGGGGACCTCCGAGATGGGCGGCCAAGTTCCTGAGCGGTCCAGCGGGCCTGCAGGCGATCCCGTGTCCAGCAGAGACCCAGGCAGGCTTTGAAGTTACTGGTTTGTCCCAGTGTTAACCGGGAGCGTCGGATTAAAGCGGCGAGAGGCTGAAAGTGAAAGGGCTTTTAGCTGAATACAGGGTTGGTATCTTTCAGCTCCACAGAGCCTGACTCCCCTTTCCAGCCAGCTCAAACTCTGGCCCAGCCCGGGAGAGATCTCTGTCACACCTCCCACTCTAGAGGGTATCACAGGTCACACGTGGCTCCTCACAGCGAGACAGCAAAGTGGGGAAACTGAGGCCCCAGGAGACTGTTACTTGGCCACACCCACACAGTGAGTTTGTAGCACAGCTGAGGCAGACACTGAGCGGAGGAGAGGGGGCATCTCCGATTTCATGCCACTGTGCCCAGATGCGCTTGCGCCCCTCTTCTAAAGAGACTGAGCGTTGACCCCCTGGCCAGCCTCCTGTTGGTGCCCCGCCCTCCCCGCAGTCTGACTTGGACCTCTGGGTTCCTCTCCCTGTCGAGCTGCTGGTGCCACACAAGGGGCAGCCGCAGGGGCAGGGCAGAAGGGTCCGGTGTGCACACCCTTGTCAGTCCCTCTGCAGTATGGCTTTGGGAGGCTGCGGGAAGGGGCTGGACCACGTTGCCCTTACTCGGACTGGGCGACGGGCTGGCCTGGCTGTCTGCATGGGGGGTTAGCCGCCCCTCCCGTCCTATTCACTTCGTACCCTTTCTGGCTCTGGGCGCAGGGGGCTTGAAAGCAGGGTGAGCTGCAGCGCTGACCTGCGGGCACCAGCTGGCTCCCCCGCTGGTAACTAGACTCCAGAAGATGTTTACCAAACCTTGCCCTGGAATCCCCCCAGCACCCCAAGGATGTTAAATTTAGTGACATGGTCGCTCGTGCCAGGCTGCTCAGCTACATTCACTTCTTGGACCACGGCCTGAGCACCGGCAGGACTCAATCAAGAATTGCCTCCCCCTCCCCCCGAGAGGCCCAGGACTAGCTGCTCCAAGGCACAGTGAGTGAGTGTCTAGACGTTCTCTCGTTTCCCATTGACGGGACAGGTGCCCAGTCACTGCGGGGAGAGCTGAGATCTCCCCTTACTGGGTTCTCTCCTTTTCTAGCCTCTAATTTCCCCGAGCCCTTCAGCCACCTTGGCCATCCTGGTCGAGGGGTCGTATCTCCCTGCTGCTCTGCTCTGACTGTTCACGCATGGAGTTTCTATCCCTAGCGATTCTGCAGGTCAGTTTGCGTCACTGCAGACTGGTAGGGTACGTCTCCACAGCACGCGTAGTTCAAAATAAGCTATTTTGGAATTTTTTCCCCAAAACAGCTTATTTTGAAAAAGCGCGTCTACACTACAGGGAAGCCTCAAAATTAGCGTGAGGCAGGCTTCCCTAAGGTGGATGCACTCCCTCCATTTGGAGGCACTGGGGAGTAATTGCTCTCAGTGGTCCCGGGGGGGCTACTACTACTGTCCACACTACTGCTATTCTGAAATAGTGATTTCGGAAGAAGCGTGACTCCTCGTGGAATGAGGGTTACCGATTTGGAAAGAAGCCGTCTGTTATTTCCAAATTATTTCAAACTAGCGGAATTGCTGTGTAGACGCTCGCGTTGTTGTTTTGAAATAACTGTGCTGGGTAGACGCATCCTTACTGTATTGACTCTGGGCTTTCTTTCTCAGCACCACCTGGTGGGAATGGATGGGATCAGTGAATGATTCTCTCTGGGGCACCTGGCATAGGACGCTGGGCTAGATGGACCTTTGGTCTGACCCAGCATGGCCAGTCGGTCATTCCTGTGTATTTTATACCCTGGTATTACTGTGTCCCACTGGCTATCATTATTTCACGATGCCTGTTGTGTCAAAATTCCCACATCAGCCCGGACACTCCAGTTCACCCATCTTAATACTTAGACTTCTAGCATTTGTGTAGAAGCACAAAAAGCCACCACCCCACCAGGCTTTGGCTTTGTAACCAATCTCTTCTTTTATTAAGCCTCCTTCATATAAAGGGATTGTACAAGGCATTAGATCAGCTACCCCCCCCCCCCCCGTCTGTACAGCCGCATGTTCTAAGCGCGGCATCTAAACCTACATTACATACAAAAGTACCTGAGCGAAGGGGGGGCTGGGGAAAGGCAGCACGGGGGCCTGGGACATGGTCACGAAGTCTGAGGGGTTTGCAGCTTCCACCATGGTGGCCCCCAGGTACTTTCTGGGTGTCTTCACTTTTGGCCTTTAGAACTCTGAGCTGGGGGCCTGTCTCAGCTAGTTCTGCGGGCATTGGGCTCTACCCATGCCTGCCCTCCTCTGCTTGTATCTCACAAGTTATCCTCTTACCCTCTGCTGCACCAGCTGCAGCCCATCTTGTGTGCTCAGGAGGGGGATGGACTTGCCTCACGGGGCACCCTGCTGTCCTGTCGCTAGGTACAGGCGCTCAGCAGTCCCAGCAAGGGGTGGGTACGTTACTAGATGGGAACCACCAGCCCACAGAATTGGCATGGGCTGCATAGAATTCCCCTCCAGGGACCCCTGCGAGGATCCATTCTGCACTGGTTCCCTGCTAGGTGCTCTTGCTTGGCTCTTTGCTTGTCAGGGCGTGAGAGCAGCAGCACCGTGGGAAGCGGTTTTGGTCAGAGCCTCGGCTGAGTCTGCCAGCAGTACTCTGGAGGGAGGGATGTGGACGAGCCTTTGTCCATGTGGCGAGAGCATTGGGCAGCGGGGAGCTCTCTGGGTGTCCCACACCGCAGGGATGGAACTGACCGGGCCAGATGCAAGAGGCTACGTCACTGGGGCAACACCAGGGTGCATGCAGCATGCCAGGCGCATGACTAGACACAGCAGGATAGTCTGTGGCTGCTGCTCCAGTCGGGCTGTGATAGGCTCTGTCAGGCTGGGTCAGAGCCCAAACCATCCAGCCTGCTACCCTACTTCAGCGGCCTGGGCAGTTCGGGGACACCCGGCCTTCAGGGCGGTCTCTGAGCCCCCGGATTAGCAGTCGGCTCGTGCCGAGCTGAGAGCGAGTTTTCCTGGTGCAATTGTTCAAGCTGCAGCTGTCGGGAAAGCTCCTTGGCCATTGATCGTCATGCAGAGGAGCAAGGGCGCCGCGGCAGAGTGCAGGGCTGGGGGAGAACACGCATCCTGCGCTATTGCTGACGTCCGCTCGGCCGCACAGTGAGGACTGCAGGGCCAAGGCGTCCTGCGCCCTGGCCTGAGGAGCACTGCAGCACCGGCCAGGCTGCTTGGGTGCCCATGTAGCGGGCTGGCCAGGAGGCTGTGCAGACGCAGACCCTCCCCACGGGGAGCTCCGTGAGCACGTGCGAGGGGCAGCTCCGTAGCCTGCCAGCTCTTGTGTCTGTGTTCCCCAGTGCACCACCCTCCAAGCAGCTACCCAGCGTGAACCTCACAGGGGAGACCTCTGTTCCTGCTGCCCCAGCGGGGGAAGAGATGAGAGGCATCCCAGCTCCTGTGAGGTGCCCCAGTAACTCCAGCTGCCATCCAGATCTGTGGGGCGGGGAGCCTAGTTGGGCACCAGGAGCTAGACCCAGCTGATGCAAGCCGTGGAGACATCGTCCCGGTGTGGGAGACCTCTCGCAGGCTGGAGGCTGCGTGAGGTGCGGTGCCTGAAGCGCCGGCTCCCTGCATGAGACGAAGCCTTCCCAGAACTAGCTAGACGGACGCAGCGGCGTTAGGAGGCAGCAGAGAACCCGCCCCTTGGCTAACCCCCCCTCGTTGGCCACCGGCCGCAGGGGCTGTGTTTGGAGGGGGGCCGGGGCTGGACGCCTTGCTAGGGAGCTGTGTGTGTTTGTAACGAGGCGGAACAATTAAAGCAATGCCAGGCTGGGACGGCCTGTAGGTCGGCCTGTGGGCGCCGGCGACCCTTGACCTCGGAATCCATGCTGGATCTCCTCAGGCACTGGCGGCTCGGACCGGTCGGAACCGGATCTTCCCGCCTCGCGCTCGCCAGGGTTCCGCTCTCCTCAGGCTTTATAAGGGCGGCGGCGCCTCTGACAAGGGACATCCCCAGCCGCGCCTGCAGGGGGCTCACCCCCCTCGCGCCCGCACACCCCGCTTGTACCCGCCTGCGACTGCGCCTCACCCCCCAGTCCGCCCCTAGCGCCCTACATCGGCCTGAGGGGGCAGGTCCTGGGGGCTCCCCCAGTGCCACGGCCCGGAGGGCTGGTACTTAGGGGCTATTCTTGCCCTCTAATCACTGAGCCAGAGGGGTTGGGTTAGTGGCTGTGGGCTGCAAGCCCCGGTTTGTGCTGCCGCTGGCACCACCTTTGTTCAATGCTGCATCTGCCTCCGATTCACTGGCCCGTTTCTCCCTTTTGTAATCCATCCCTGAAGAACCTGCTACCTTGTTTGCACCCGAACCCCACCTCCTCCCTCTTTAATGCACCCACCCCAGCACTTCATTCATTTGCAGGTGATGGGGGCTGACCCTGTACTTGTGACACGCAGCACTTTAACCACGTTTGCCCTTGGGGTAACAGAGTGGAGCCCGCAGCAGGGCCCCTCTGGAATTCATTTCTCAGGGTAGGTCCTGCTAGGATTGTTTGTGACTAGCGCCAGATTGGCCCAATGGCGTGAGGGGGGCCATCGAGGCGCAGCACCGCGCCCTTTCGAAGTAGCAGCTTCCCAGCCCAAAGGCCGAGAGGCAAGAGCTGTGAGCGTTTGCAGCGGTGCTCTGTGTGCTTTCCTTCCCGCCCTTCCGGTGAGGTGCCGGGAAAACCCTACCACCAGCAGACAGAAGTAGCTGGATTTCTCTAGCGAGCGTCTCGCTGGGAAGTAGCTGGCGGTGACGGAGCTGACTTGAGGGAGTTCAGCATGGAGTGGTTACCAAATTGGGCTCTGCCGGGTGCCGCGTTTTCCTGACCGTATAGTAATTTGGACAGTAGGAGGAGAGCTCTCCTATCATTCTGACGCTATTCCAGCAGCAAGACTGTACCCATTGACTCTGAGCCGAGGCAGGGACCGCATAAGAGCTGCGCGGTGTTCTGCGTTTGCAGCACTGTGTCCTTTTTGGAAGCAGCCACTTCTAAAGCAGCATCCTTTCCTAGGAAGACCCGTGGAAGCAGTCTTTGCCTGGACATAGTGTACCTTTCATAGAGAACGGAGGTAAGCTGTTCTTAGGAGAGCAGCGTGGACTGCGTGTTCAGTGGGAGAGGCAGAGAAATAAAAGCTCAGTTGACTCCGGTCTCGAATCTTGCGGGAAGGGGAAGAATCCCTGGAAGGGTGGACTCTGAAAAGCTTCAGGGCGTAGCCGAGTTAGTCTACAGGAAAAACTTAAAAAACAACCAATAGTCTGGTAGCCCTTTAAAGACTAACCAAACATGTGGATGGTATCAGGAGCTTTCGTGGGCACAGCCCACTTCTTCAGATGACCAGGTTTACTGAGTTATGGGAGCGGTATTCCATCGGTAAACCCCACCCAAAGAAAGCGGAGCAGTGAAGTTCCCTCCTGTATGGTTTAGCCACTGTACGCCAGGAACTAGATCACCAGGTAACCCTGCTGCAAAAGCAGGTGGCTCAGACCTCCGAGTCCAAAAAACAAAGGGCCCAATCGAGTCAGGAGCAAGCCGCTGACCTGACGGCCTAAAAGGTCAAAGTGCCATTGCTGACTTTGCAGGTCTCCCACCTGGAGGCTCAGTTAAGAGGGTTGATCCAGCGAGTGGCCGTAGCACAGCGAGCTGATGAAATAAAAGCTGCAGAGGTGTGGGAGTCTCAAGCCGCTGTGCGGCAGCTGTTAAAGGAGGCTTGTAATAAGATGGTGGGGCCTAGCAGCCATGCGGAGTGCAGGCAGCAGCAACCCATTGGCTGCATTCAATGGGGACTGTGAGGGGACAGATGCTGACTCTGAAAACGAGAGTCCTCTTCCAAAATACTCAGAGAAGCGTCCTTCAGGGGCGATACCATCTTCCCCTACTGAGGAGATGGGCCTGAAAGAACTGAGGGAGGGTTTTCTGTTGGCACCAGTAATCAACTCAATATCCACGTGTGATGGCAACAGACAGCCCCCCTGCACTAAGCAGGAAACCAAGGCCGACACACCAGAGCAAGCCTGAGCCAGAGGCAAACATCTGGGGCCTTGTAATAAGAGTATTGGCACGAGTAGCAATGAGCCCCAATTTAACACCTGAAGATTTCGTAACTCTGGTGAGGGAATGCAGGACATCTGAGGAAGTGACTGTCTTACCTTCTGAAGCCATGGTGAATGATAACGTAAATCACGTTAATGTAGGCGTGCGGTTAAGGGACATTTTCCCCACGATAATACTGTGGGAAGAGAATATGCAGAAAAGCAGGACCCTAAAACGAGCGAGTGCCCTGAAAGATATTTCTTACGGAATAAATTACTGTCCTGGTTAGTGGGTATGGAACATGATGGAGGGGGAATTGTAACCTGTGATGTCCCTGAATTGAGGACTTTGCATGTGCAGGGATTGAGTCCCCAGTATTAGACTGGCCTGAGGCCCTGTAAACACCAGGCATATGAGCTGAAGGGAACTTGAAATCTGTGCTCGAGAAAGTCATGATCTGCAACAACATACTTGTCCAGCCACCAGCCCTAGCATCGCAGGCCAAGCTCCTAATGCCAAGTCAGCAGCAAAGAAACGAGTAGCTGCTTTCAGTAAGAACAGAAATGCCAAGGAGAACCAGCCTCATCCAGAGCAGGCAGCCTCTGACCGGGAGCAAGAGCTAAGGTTCAGAGGCACAGGGGAGGAGTGAAAAGCAAGGAAAAGGTCGCTAAGAAGGAGGTGAACTAAATATGTGCCATGGAAACAGCCATCAAAACAGAAGCTGACGGCTGAGGACGTTTAGGAAGCTGGCAGCCTATGAAACTGGGCAACGACAGAATAGTTCTGCCGAGACAGCAGCATCTACTAGCCATGAGGCTGTCTCTGCGGGAAACAGACTTTGAAGGGGTCGATGTTCCCAAGACCCCCAAGTGCTGGCACCCATTGCAAATGATTGCAGGGATCGTCCCACTGGGAATCTAATTGTTAAAGGGAACGTTGGCACTATTAAGCAAAAAGCTTTGGTGGATACGGGTCCTCCACCAGCTTACTATGGACCAGAGACAATTCGATATTAAGGGACATTCCCATCAAAGAAATCAGACCCTTACCATCTTGCAGGGGGAAAGAGCTTAACATCATTTACCCAAGAACTCACGTGTGTACTGGGCCCTTGGTCCATCCGAGGGTCCAAGAGATTACAGGATCTTGAGGGATGCAGCATTCTGGGTATCAAAATGTGATGTTGTAATAGACTTGCCAAGTAGGGTAATAAGCAGGGCTGAAGATGGAGAAGCAGGGGGCGTAAGCAGGAGTTGCAGCCTTAAAGGCGCCAGAGAATCTTAACAATTCCTACATGGGAAAAAGATACAGAGCTAACTACCAATCAACACAGGGCTGCCTTTGCTACAGCTAAGTTAAGCTGTGGAAGGAGCAATGCTGCCATTAAAATCAAGGGGCCTGATCCTAAACCCATACAGCAGAACAGGTTCTCAGAGGGAGGGAAGGAAGGAACACGGCTGACCATTGAGGCTCTCGTTGAACAAGGAGTTCTAGTAGCATGTAATAGTATCTGCAATTCAAAGAAGGCAGATGGCAAGTCATGGAGACGAACAGTAAACTACCAAGCTTTACATCAGGTAACACCTAGATTAGCGCCGGTAGTAGCAAAACTCCCAGAAATGATGTCTCTTAAGTCTGGCGCATGCTGGTTCACAGTGCCTGATACAGCAAATGCCTTCTTCTCTATTCCACTGCATCCGTCATGCTACTACAAGTTTGCCTTCATACCCTTCACCCGAGTAGCACAAGGCCTGCATAACGCTCCAAGGATATGTCATATGGACGGGCCCGTCCCATGCATCACACATCATCAGCTACATTGATGATATTCTGATAACCACTAAGACCAGGGAAGAAAACCTAGAAGCCCTGGATGAAGTGCTGGAAAAGGTGAAACCAACTGGCTTTCTTGTGACTCCAAGTAAAGCTCAGACGGTCAAGCAGCAAGTATCCTACTTGGGGAACAGTGAGAGCCTCCTGGCAGAAGACCGGGTGCTAGCAGAATTGAGCTTATCTCCGAGGCACCAGTCCCAAGCTGCTCAAGAAGAACCAATCGTGGCAGTGGGGCTCGGACGACAGCACACACAGCGAATCGGCGAAGAGTAACGGCCGGGGACAGTGGGATCCCACAAAGAGCGGTTGGAGGCACAGTCTGCCCCTCTCAGCTGCCCCTTGGCTGCGCATGAAGCATGGCCAGGAACCTCTCTGCAGTGCTGGAAAAGCGCTGGGGAGAGACGCGAGCCAATTCTGTGGCTAACTGGCCATGCAGCGGGGGTCAGCGAGGAAACGGGCTCGCGGTTTGCTTACGTTCTTTGCGCTCGCAGTGCCAGGCAGAAAGACGAGACCCTGCCTGCACAGGGCCCTGTCTCCAGGCATGTCAGGCCAAGGGACCCTGCCCTTTCCTCTGTCACAGGGAGGTAGCCGTTGCTGTCTATCCACTCCTGCAGTGATGCTCTTCGGACAGGACAGGGAGCAGAGGCTGAAGAGCCGTGAGAAGGGCAGGGTGCTGGGATTGTCACCGCCAAAGGGGCTGGGAAACTCCACCATTGCAGAGCCCTGGAGAGCAGCCGGCCCGTCTCTAGGAGCTTGGTGCTGCATAGGACACACCCTTGGGAAGGGGGCTCGCCCAGAGCAGGGGAGCTTTCTGGCACCAGGCTTCCCTGTAATCCAAACGCTAGGAAATGAGGAGCAGAGCGCGCCCATGGGCAGAGGCAGCCTGCACGAGGAGCAGCAGCTGGGAGCCGTGCCAAAGGGAGATGAGGAAAGCAAAGCGGAGAGGAGCAGCAGAACCAGGCGAGGTTTCTGGAGCAGAACTTGGAGCGAGGGGAAGAGAACAGAAGGGTGGGGCAGAGGGGGTGCTGGAAGGGCTGCAGTGTACAGCCATCGGGGCCTACAGCTCTCCTGCTGACCGGTGCAACAGCTCCAGACGGGGGATTTTGGCCCGAGCTTTCTCCTCTAGAATATAGCCTCCAGCTCTGGTGCTATCCCAGCCATTCTACTTCCCTGGGAGCTCCTCGGCTGCTGCTTTGGGGCCAGGACATCACTGTGTGTCCAGAACACAAGACCAGCCAGACCTGCTCAGACCAATGGTCCATCCTGCTCAGCTGACCGTGGCCAGGACCGGGTGCTTCAGCGGGAATGAACAGAACAAGGCAACTATTGAGTAACCCAGCCCGTCAGCCAGTCTCAGCTTCTGGCAGAGCGAGGCTAGAGCCACCTAGCGCAGGGGGCTGTGTCCCTGCCCCTCCTGGCTAATAGCCACCGATGGACCTGTCCTCCAGGAACTTCCTTCACATCATCCCCTGGCAGGGAGTTCCACAGGTTGCCTGTGCACTGGATGAAGAAATACTTCCTTTGGTTTGTTTTAACCCTGCTGTCTGTGAATTTCCTCAGGGACCCCTGATTCTTGTGTGATGTGCAGGGTAAACACCACTTCTCTGTTCCTTTTCTCCACACCAGTCAGGGTTTAGAGACCCCCCTCAGATCCTATTCCAGGGTACACAGCCCCAGGCTTTGCAACCTCTCCTCAGCTGGCAGCCATTGCATCCCTGGGAGCATTTCTGTTGCCCTTCTCTGATCTTTCCCAATGATATCTGGGGGGGTTAATGATGGGGTGACCAGAACTACAGACCGTATTCCAGGTGTGGGCGTACCACGGATGTATGCAGGGGCAATAGGATATTTTCAGCATTCTTAGCAGTCTTTTTCCTAACAATTCTCACCACACTGTTCACTTTTTTGACAGCTGCTGCACACTGAGGCTACGTTGACACTGCAGGCTTTTGCCGGCAGAGAGTATGCTAATGAAGCGCTCATTAGCATTTGTCACACTGTCATTTGCATATCGCAAGAGGTTTTTGTGCAAAAACAAGCCGTGTCCATGGGTCCGTTTGGCGCAAAAAAACCCTTTTGCACAAGATCCCTTATGCCTCAAAAAAGGAGGGCTACAGGATTTTGCACAAAAGGGGTTTTTGCGCAAAATGGACCCGTCTACGCTGCTTGTTTTTGCGCAAAATGGCAGCGTGTCAAACGCTAACGAGCGCTGCACTAGCGTCCTCTCTGCAGCCAAAAGCCTGCAGTGTCAACGCAGCCTGAGGGGACACTTTCGGGGAACTCTCCTCTGGCTCCCAGCCCTTTCCTGAACAGGAGCGGATAGCGTAGACCTGCCCCTCCCCTTCGTTTTCTGTCTTTTAACGAGCTGCTAACGCGGAAACCCTCCCTCCGATCCCATGGCAGCTTGCTTCACCTCAGAGCCCGTCAAAGGCTTTCTGAAGGGCTGAGTACGCGCTATCCCCTGGATCGCCCTTGTCCACATGCTGGTGGACTTCTTGTCACCCCCACATCCTGCCGGGGCTGGTTCTTGCAGGCATGGTGGGGAGGAACAAGACTGGAGCTGCAGGCCTGGCAGAGGGCTCCCTGGATACATATTGCTGGTGGTGTGCAGGGCTTAATGTGTGTCATGAGTGAGCCCCGGGCACGTGCCTCTGGGCAGGGCAGGTTGGTGCCCCCAGCAACACTGGGCCTGGCACCTCAGGGCCTCTGCACGTTATGAATTTCAAAAATGCCCTGAGCCCTGCCGCTGTTCCCTTCCACACGCAGCCCGGGATGTGTGCGGAGATGGGGGGAGGGTGGCTGTGGCCGTAGGGCTCTGCATGCGGCGGGAGGCACGTTGCGTCTCCCTGGGGCACCGGGCAGCAGCAAGGGAAGAGAACAGGACAAGCGCCAAAAGGGACAGAAAAGAGCCCCCCCCAGCCGGCTCAGCGCCAGCCCTGCAGGCGGGGGCCGTTCGTAGAGCGGTGGGGCGGGTGCAGCCCCGTCCCCAACCCCAGCTTCAAGCATGAGGGAGAATTGGACCACAGGGGACCTCAGGACGTCCCCAGCTGATGGACACGGAGGCTATTCCCTGCTGGCCAGGCCCTGCTCTGCCGCTTCCCCAGAGAAGGCTACACACACCTGGTGCACTGAGTACCCCCCCCAAAAACTGAGATCAGCTGCCCATGCCCCGGGGGGGTGGCTGCCAGCTCCGCCCTTGCTCTACCGGGGACAATCAATGGCTGGCATCTGGGGCCCTGACCCCACCCATCCGGCCAAGCACCTGCTTTCCTTGAGCTCTTCCCCCCCACCCATCTGCCCCAGGTGGCTCGTGTCCTTTCCTCCCATTGGACGCTCTCTGGGGCAGGGGCCTTTTCGGGTCTAGGCAGCGCCTGGCAGAGAGGCCCCGATCCCTGTGTGAGGATATTGCAAGCCAAGGAACACGGACAGGGCCGCTGGAGGTGGGAGGGGGAGGTGCTGGAAACCAGAGCTGGCCTGATCCTAGCTGCGGAGCTGGGGCTGGGCTTCTTCTAGTGCCGGGTGCTACTGCGTGGGACGTGCAAACTCCCCTGAGCCTCCCTCCCGGTGGCCAGGCCCCACGGCCACCCGCAGCCTCGCGCAGAGCGGGGCAGAGGTCAGGTGGGAGCCGCTTGACAAGGAACAGGCTCCTGCCTCCCAGCCGGCTCAAGTCAGGGCCGAAATAGCGGCAGCCCCAAGGCTACAGACGGGGCAAAAAGAAAAGAAGCGTCGTGCGAAGCAGCTGCTTCTCCAGCCGCCTCCTGGCAGGGGGCGGGCAGGGCCGGGCGGCTTCTCTCCAGCAGCTGTCGGGACAGGGCCCGTCCCAGGCGGGGCAGAGGGCAGGAGGCTAGCGCGACCCACTCGGCTGCTACTCGGGCTCGGGAAGCTCCGTGATCTTGATGTGAACAAAGAGCGAGGAGGGCGGCATGGCCGTGCCGTCCCTGGAGAGGAGGTGGATGTGCCGGTACCCTGCCGAGGAGACACCGGCGAGATGGGGTTGAGCTGCAGGGCTGCGGTGGAGACAAGGTGAGGGGGTCCTGGCCTGGCCATGCGATGCTCCCCGCGGATCTACTCTGCCGGGCTTCCCCAGCCTGATTTCAACTGCCCCCAGCACCGGGTTTCCTGCTCCTCCCCAGCATTCAGGCCGTGCCCTTCTCTAGCGCAGCATCAGCAGCGCCCGACGTCCCCCTGTGGGTCCCCGTCAGCCCCTCCACAGTCCCATCTCCCTCCCTGCATCCCAGACTGGCTGGAGGTCTCCTTCCCTCTGCCCTTCACAATCCCTCCGTGATCCGCCTGCTCCCCCACGCTGCCTGCTCCACCTCCCTCTCTCCGTGGGGGTGATCAGAGGCATATACCTCTTGCTCCAGCTTGCTCCTCTGATGAGCTACTGCCCAGCTTTGGCAGCTGGCACCCCCTGGCAATGCCACGGCGAGGCTGAGCTCTGCCCCCTGCCCCCGCCGAGCCCCCGGCGCTGGGCAGAGTGAGCCGTGAGCCGTGGGTCTGGCGCTCACCTGCTCTGATGCTCGTGAACGGCAGGGTGAACTGGCCCATGAAGTCGTTCCTGGACATCCTGTCATAATCCTCCACCACGAAGCGCACGAGGGCCAGTTCGGGGACGCGCACTGTGAACTGCAGCGTCTCCTCCCAGCTGGGGTTGAAGCCTGGAGGGGGAGGCAGTGATGGGCCGGGGCTGGGAGCCTGGGGGCTGGCGGCGGGAGGGCTGCCCTGAAGGAAGACAGGCTCACGGGCCGAGGCCGGTGCCTTGCCCCAGCCGGCTGGGCCAGACTCACCGTTGTTACTGACGTACTTGGTCTCCTCCTTGGCCTGGTCGGCAGGGACGCCATGGATCTCCACGCGCACCAGCGGGTCCATGATGGACCTGGCCGTGCTGTTGGCCGCTTTGGGGAGCTGCTGCCCGCTGATAACCTGTGGGACACCGCGCAGTGGAGCGAGGGCCCGGGAGCTCTGGGAGGGCCCGGCTGCTCGCCACATGCTGCCTGGGACGCTGCACCCAGGCCCGGCAGCTGGGCCCAGACCCATGTCTCCGGGCGTCTCTCCCGCAGGCCACGGCTGCCCCAAGAGGGTGATGAGACACCTGCCTCCCTCCCCCACTCCCTCCCACCAGGCACCACCTGCCCCATTTCCCCTCCTCGTGCTGGCGAAAGGCCCTTGGGCAGCACGGTTCTGCCCTCCGGAGGCTGGGGTACCTGAATCTCCAGGCTCCAGGGGCCGCCCCCGGCCCAGCTCCGGGAATCGGCAGGGTCGAAGGTGGTTCCTTCATCCCTCAGGAACGCCGGCTTCAGCACGTAGCCGCAGCGGCCGTTCTGCCGGAAGAGCCCGTCGCTCAGATCCATCTCCGCCCCGGCCGTCTGCACGTTCAAGGCCACTGCGGGGGAAGGCGGAAGGCGCCGGTGGGGGTCGGACGCCGCTTCCTGCCAGGGCTCCCCACGAGCTCTAGGAACATCCTGACCTGCCTTGAGCCTCAAGCTCCCTCCGCCCCCAGCCGGAGCCCCCGGCTCAACCAGCACCCAGCAGCTTAGGACAGGAAGGGAAGAGGGCGGCTGCGGCCAGGGCGGGGGCGGTAGCAGCACTTGCCCAGCCCGGGGGGCCCCGTCCACGTGCCCAGCAGCCACCCAAGCGTTGCTGGCGGATCCCGGGGGGTCCTGGGCCCCAGCCCGGCCACGGCTGGGTCGGATTGGCCAGCACCTGGTTCTCGCGCTGGGCCCCGGGGCCCCAGACCTGGTCTCTTGCACTCGGGACCAGGCTCCTGCCCTTCGCCACCGGCCCTACCGAGCTGGCAGCCCACGTTCCACATCTCCTGCGGGTCGTAGTTGGAGGAGTCCGCCCGCAGCCCTCGGGGGTAGATGCGCGTCAGCTGCCGGGCGTTGTGGCAGACAAACTCGTTCCCTAGGGGCAGAGAGAGACGGTCACTCCTAGGCTCACCGACCCCTCCCACACAGGCATCCTTCCCCCCTCCCCCCCACGGCCTCACTGACTCCCCCCCCAGGGCCCCCTCCCGGGTACCCCGCACCTACCCCTCTGACTAACTCCAAGGCCTCCCCACCCCAGCCTGCAGAGCCCACCCCCGCATCCGCCTGGGCACGGAGCTGACTGGCCAGGGCTGCCCCGTGGGCGAGGGGCTTCACGCTGGGCATGCAGGTCAGAGCCCCAGCCACTGGCTGGACCCCCCTACTGGCTGCACCAGGGCTGGCCAGACCCCACTGAGCCGGAGCTGCCCCGGGCAGAGGGGCTGAGCAGAGCTGGGACGCTGTATGCCAGGCCCAGTGAGCCCAAGAGGGGATGAGGATCCAGCTGCAAGGGGGTGGATCTGGCCAGGCTGCAAGGGACTGACGGCCTCGGAGCTGCCCCCCGCAGCAGGGCACTTTCCAGCCCGGACTGTGACCCAGACACCTGGGGTCTGGCACAGGCCAGGCACCCTCCCCACAGGGCCTTGGTTAACGCAGCTTCCCCTCGGGCCCCAGGATGCTCCCCTGCCGGGATCTCAGCATTATCAGCCTCATTGGTTGGCAGGGGACACTGAGGCACGGGGTGGGGGAGGCCTGGCCGCAGCTCCCAGAGGGGCACTGGCAGAACCTGCGACAGAATGCAGAAGTTCCAGCACCCACTGCTCTAACCACTACACCCCACTCCCCTCCCAGAGCTGGGCTAGAACCCAGGGACCCTGCCCCTGTTGCCAATGGATTTCAGGCCATCGGTGCCTCAGGAACAGGGCCTGACAGCCCATCACTCGGCCGGGGGGCTGCTGCAGGCCAGGAGGCTAGCTCTGCCCTGCCCCCCAGCCAGAGCTCTGGGGTTCCAGCAGGGGAGCCCTGGCCTGGCCCCTGAGTGTTTGGGCTTGCCTCTGAGCACCACCCTGCCAGGGACACTCCCCCCTTACCAGCCTCCTTGATCAGTTTCCTGGCTCTGGGCTCGGACAGAGAGGCCATCTCGTAGGGCTGGCGGCAGGCGCGGGCCTGCCGGAAGCTGCGGAAGGGGACGCTGCGGCAGTACACGACCCAGTCGGACAGCGCGTTGACCTGGGACATGTGCCAAGTGGGTCAGAGCCCGGGGCAAGGCCCGTGGCGCCGGCACCTGCAGCACCGGCTGAGCCAGCGGGGCCCTGGGCAGAGCCAGCGCCCCGGGAAAGCCATGGCTGCTGTGTGCGTGCACACCGACCTGTGGGCTCTGCTGGCTGCTCGCGCCACCGTGGGCCAAGCCCCTGGGCTGCCAATCTCAGGGTCACCAGGATAAGTCCTGGCAAAAGCCCAACCCCCTGGGTGGCTTATGGAGGCTTGGAGCCGGGCTGGGACAGCTCCTGGCCTGGCGTTCCCCAGTGTCTGGGGGCGTTCTGGGGCCCGGGTGGCACACCATGGGCCCCACAGAAGCCCAGGGCAGGGTGCAAGAAGATGTTAGCGCTCTATGGGACGATGCCACCAGCTGGCCAGTGCCCACGGAGAGCAGCCTTCCATTGAGAGCCCACGCCCCGGGGAGGTGCTCCCAGCTGGGGGGGGGGCGCGTCTGTACCTTGGCCTCGTGACTCTGTCTCTCTCCCTCCGCCTCCAGCCCTTCCTCCTCCTCCTCCTCCAACACGTCCCCCTCCGTGGCCTCGTCCGGCTGCCCACTGAGCGAGTGTGCGGGGCTCTCTGCCCGCTTCCCCTTCAGCAGGATCTTTCCTCTCAGCGCCTGCCGGACACGGGGAGACGGAGGCAGGGTCCAGGCCATGTGACATGCCTGCAGCACACGGTGCACCACGCGGGCCGAGCGAGATGCGTGTGCAAAGCGCCTGGCTTGCGGGTCTGGGGGCGTGATTGCGGGCGGGTATCAGCGTGGGGTCACCGGCTGGGTCTGCCTTTCAGATCCCACCGCGCCCCAGCCAGCGTGTCGGGCAGGGCTAGTCCGGCTGCTTGGCCCAGCAAGGGGCAATGAACAGGAAGCACAGGCGGCACCAGCAGCACGGAATGGACTTTCCTGCAAACCTCCACGTGGAACGTGGGCCCTGGCGTCTGCCTAGAACGGCCTGAGCCAGGGGCCCGTGACAAACTCCATCTTGGAGCTGTGTGTTCCCGCAGGGAGCAATGGGAGACCCGCCATGGCCCAGCACGTAGAAAGGGCCCTGGGGGCTCCTCCAGCGTCGTCAGCCCAAAACTTCTCAGGGTCTTTGCCATGAACCAAGGCTTGGAACAAAGGACGGAGGGATGGCCCCTCCCAGCAGCGCCTGTGCTCCAGAGACGGGGCTTAACCCAGCACTTTCTCCCACCTTGTCCACAAGCCGGCACCAAGCGCTAACTCGCTCCCTCCCTCCCTCCCTCCCTCTCTCCCTCCCTCCCTCCCTCCCTTCCTCTCTCCCTCCCTCCCTTCCTCCCTCCCTCCCGACTGTGGATTCTAACGGACGGGCCCAGCGAGCTCTTTGGGGTAAGATCCGAGCTGTAACTTGCCCCGGGACTGTGGCGGGTCCTTTGGGACTGGGAGAACCTGTTGGGAGTTGGGAGATGGGTTTTCAGGACCCCTCCCCGGTGTCAGGAGCGGTGCTGGTCGTGGTGCAGGAGAACTGGGCTGTTGCGGGCTGACTCCTTGCTGGCCCACGTGGCAAACAGAAGTTCTCGGGGTGGCTGGTTTGGAGGACGCCCTGTCCTGGGCTGTGAGCAGCCCTGGCTCTAAGCAATCTGCCCTGAGCTGACCCCTCAGCAGTGCCCCCAGACGCCCCTGGATTACACCCCTCAATCGGTGGTGGATGCCTGCTGCTGTGTCTCTCCCAGGCTGAAGGGAAGAATACAAGCACAGAGCCCCTGCTCGTAACGTCACACTCCAAAACCCATACGAGTAGCACAAACAGAACCAGCACGGCCTCAGCTTTCATCAGACGCCTCACCTGGCCACTCTGCACCGAATGCGGGGCAGACACACACCAGTGGGTGCAACAGTGATCTGCCTGCCCCCATGGGAATCCAGTAACGGACAGGGGAGGCCACAGCGGGAGGGATGGAGGGGGAGAGATGGAGAGGAGGGATGGAGGGGGAGCGGATGCAGGGGAGGGATGGAGGGGGAGCGGATGCAGGGGAGTGGATAGAGGGGGAGCGGATGCAGGGGAGGAATGGAGGGGGAGCGGATAGAGGGAGAGGGATGCAGGGGAGGGATGGAGGGGAGCGGATGCAGGGGAGGGATGGAGGGGAGCGGATACAGGGGGAGTGGATAGAGGGAGAGGGATGCAGGGGAGGGATGGAGGGGAGCGGATGCAGGGGGAGTGGATAGAGGGGGAAGGATGCAGAGGGAGTGGATGGGGGGAGGGATGGAGGGGAGGGATGGAGGGGGAGGGATGCAGGGGAGTGGATAGAGGGGGAGGGATGCAGGGGAGTGGATAGAGGGGGAGGGATGCAGGGGGAGAGATGGAGGGGGAGCGGATGCAGGGGAAGAATGGAGGGGAGGGATGCAGGGGGAGTGGTTAGGGGGGAGGGATGCAGGGGGAGAGATGGAGGGGAGGGATGCAGGGGGAGTGGATAGAGGGGGAGGGATGCAGGGGGAGTGGATAGAGGGGGAGGGATGCAGGGGGAGAGATGGAGGGGAGGGATGCAGGGGGAGTGGATAGAGGGGGAGGGATGCAGGGGGAGAGATGGAGGGGAGGGATGCAGGGGGAGTGGATAGAGGGGGAGGGATGCAGGGGGAGTGGATAGAGGGGGAGGGATGCAGGGGGAGAGATGGAGGGGAGGGATGCAGGGGGAGTGGATGTGGGGAGGGATGCAGGGGGAGTGGATAGAGGGGGAGGGATGCAGGGGGAGTGGATAGGGGGGAGGGATGCAGGGGGAGAGATGGAGGGGAGGGATGCAGGGGGAGTGGATAGAGGGGGAGGGATGCAGGGGGAGAGATGGAGGGGAGGGATGCAGGGGGAGTGGATAGAGGGGGAGGGATGCAGGGGGAGAGATGGAGGGGAGGGATGCAGGGGGAGAGATGGAGGGGAGGGATGCAGGGGGAGTGGATAGAGGGGGAGGGATGCAGGGGGAGAGATGGAGGGGAGGGATGCAGGGGGAGTGGATAGAGGGGGAGGGATGCAGGGGGAGTGGATAGAGGGGGAGGGATGCAGGGGGAGAGATGGAGGGGAGGGATGCAGGGGGAGTGGATAGAGGGGGAGGGATGCAGGGGGAGAGATGGAGGGAAGGGATGCAGGGGAGAGATGGAGGGGAGGGATGCAGGGGAGAGATGGAGGGGAGGGATGCAGGGGGAGTGGATAGAGGGGGAGGGATGCAGGACATGGCATAGGGGATGGACCCTGCATGGGCAGGGATGGCAGATGGATTCAGGAGAGCGCCCCCATTGGAGAAGGGAGGAAATGCAACTCCACCTCCCCCAGCGTGCCCCACAGCCTGCCCCCCCCCCCAAAGAAGAGCTCCCCCAGGGCCCTGCTGGCAATGGCTGGCTGCGCTCTCGGTGCGCTCAGGGCAGACTTGCTGGTGTGGGGGGCGGGGGCAGCTGTCACCAGCGGGGTGGAGGGGCTGAGACGAGGGGCCAGGCGAGCTCAGCGCCCTGGGGAAGCCACCCAGCCACAGCCCCTCAGGCTCTGCCCTACCTCTGGCGAAGGCAGCCGGGCGGGGTCCCAGCCCTCGAGGGGGGCCGTGAGCAGCCGCTCTCCCAGGATGCCCGTGAGGTGCTGCGCCAGGGCGTGCTGCTGCTCCGGGCCACAGTGGTTCTCCAGGGACAGGATGACGGGGTAGTCGGACGCCTGCAAAGCAAAACACCCGCAGCTCCTGGTCCCTGGGGCGGGGCAGGGCCTCTGGTTCCCCTCCGCCTGCTGCCACGGCCTCCCGCAGGAACCAGCCAGGGCTGCCATGTGCCAGGGAAGAAACCACCTGGCTTCCTAGGGAAGGCAAGGCCTAAAAATGTCCCTCCCGGCCCAGGAGGGCAGCAGAGCCCCGCCCTGCTCCCTGCAGCCCAGAGCCCCCCTGCTGAGCCCCCACCCTGCTCCCTGCAGCCAAGAGCCCCCCTGCTGAGCCCCCACCCAGCTCCCTGCAGCCAGAGCCCCCCTGCTGAGCCCCCACCCTGCTCCCTGCAGCCAGAGCCCCCCTGCTGAGCCCCCGCCCTGCTCCCTGCAGCCAGAGCCCCCCTGCCGAGCCCCCGCCCAGCTCCCTGCAGCCAGAGCCCCCCTGCCGAGCCCCCGCCCTGCTCCCTGCAGCCCAGAGCCCCCCTGCTGAGCCCCCACCCTGCTCCCTGCAGCCAGAGCCCCCCTGCCGAGCCCCCACCCTGCTCCCTGCAGCCCGGAGCCCCCCTGCTGAGCCCCCACCCTGCTCCCTGCAGCCCAGAGCCCCCCTGCTGAGCCCCCACCCTGCTCCCTGCAGCCCAGAGCCCCCCTGCCGAGCCCCCACCCTGCTCCCTGCAGCCAGAGCCCCCCTGCCGAGCCCCCGCCCTGCTCCCTGCAGCCAGAGCCCCCCTGCCGAGCCCCCGCCCTGCTCCCTGCAGCCCAGAGCCCCCCTGCCGAGCCCCCGCCCTGCTCCCTGCAGCCCAGAGCCCCCCTGCCGAGCCCCCGCCCAGCTCCCTGCAGCCAGAGCCCCCCTGCCGAGCCCCCGCCCTGCTCCCTGCAGCCAGAGCCCCCCTGCCGAGCCCCCACCCTGCTCCCTGCAGCCAGAGCCCCCCTGCCGAGCCCCCGCCCAGCTCCCTGCAGCCAGAGCCCCCCTGCCGAGCCCCCACCCTGCTCCCTGCAGCCAGAGCCCCCCTGCCGAGCCCCCGCCCAGCTCCCTGCAGCCAGAGCCCCCCTGCCGAGCCCCCACCCTGCTCCCTGCAGCCAGAGCCCCCCTGCCGAGCCCCCGCCCTGCTCCCTGCAGCCAGAGCCCCCCTGCCGAGCCCCCGCCCTGCTCCCTGCAGCCAGAGCCCCCCTGCCGAGCCCCCGCCCTGCTCCCTGCAGCCAGAGCCCCCCTGCCGAGCCCCCGCCCTGCTCCCTGCAGCCAGAGCCCCCCTGCCGAGCCCCCGCCCTGCTCCCTGCAGCCAGAGCCCCCCTGCCGAGCCCCCACCCTGCTCCCTGCAGCCCGGAGCCCCCCTGCCGAGCCCCCACCCTGCTCCCTGCAGCCCAGAGCCCCCCTGCCGAGCCCCCGCCCTGCTCCCTGCAGCCAGAGCCCCCCTGCCGAGCCCCCGCCCTGCTCCCTGCAGCCCAGAGCCCCCCTGCCGAGCCCCCACTCTGCTCTCTGCAGCCAGAGCCCCCCTGCCGAGCCCCCACCCAGCTCCCTGCAGCCAGAGCCCCCCTGCCGAGCCCCCGCCCAGCTCCCTGCAGCCAGAGCCCCCCTGCCGAGCCCCCACCCAGCTCCCTGCAGCCAGAGCCCCCCTGCGGAGCCCGCGCCCAGCTCCCTGCAGCCAGAGCCCCCCTGCCGAGCCCCCGCCCAGCTCCCTGCAGCCCAGAGCCCCCCTGCCGAGCCCCCACCCAGCTCCCTGCAGCCCAGAGCCCCCCTGCCGAGCCCCCACCCAGCTCCCTGCAGCCAGAGCCCCCCTGCCGAGCCCCCACCCAGCTCCCTGCAGCCAAGAGCCCCCCTGCTGAGCCCCCACCCAGCTCCCTGCAGCCAGAGCCCCCCTGCTGAGCCCCCACCCTGCTCCCTGCAGCCAGAGCCCCCCTGCTGAGCCCCCGCCCTGCTCCCTGCAGCCAGAGCCCCCCTGCCGAGCCCCCGCCCAGCTCCCTGCAGCCAGAGCCCCCCTGCCGAGCCCCCGCCCTGCTCCCTGCAGCCCAGAGCCCCCCTGCTGAGCCCCCACCCTGCTCCCTGCAGCCAGAGCCCCCCTGCCGAGCCCCCACCCTGCTCCCTGCAGCCCGGAGCCCCCCTGCTGAGCCCCCACCCTGCTCCCTGCAGCCCAGAGCCCCCCTGCTGAGCCCCCACCCTGCTCCCTGCAGCCCAGAGCCCCCCTGCCGAGCCCCCACCCTGCTCCCTGCAGCCAGAGCCCCCCTGCCGAGCCCCCGCCCTGCTCCCTGCAGCCAGAGCCCCCCTGCCGAGCCCCCGCCCTGCTCCCTGCAGCCCAGAGCCCCCCTGCCGAGCCCCCGCCCTGCTCCCTGCAGCCCAGAGCCCCCCTGCCGAGCCCCCGCCCAGCTCCCTGCAGCCAGAGCCCCCCTGCCGAGCCCCCGCCCTGCTCCCTGCAGCCAGAGCCCCCCTGCCGAGCCCCCACCCTGCTCCCTGCAGCCAGAGCCCCCCTGCCGAGCCCCCGCCCAGCTCCCTGCAGCCAGAGCCCCCCTGCCGAGCCCCCACCCTGCTCCCTGCAGCCAGAGCCCCCCTGCCGAGCCCCCGCCCAGCTCCCTGCAGCCAGAGCCCCCCTGCCGAGCCCCCACCCTGCTCCCTGCAGCCAGAGCCCCCCTGCCGAGCCCCCGCCCTGCTCCCTGCAGCCAGAGCCCCCCTGCCGAGCCCCCGCCCTGCTCCCTGCAGCCAGAGCCCCCCTGCCGAGCCCCCGCCCTGCTCCCTGCAGCCAGAGCCCCCCTGCCGAGCCCCCGCCCTGCTCCCTGCAGCCAGAGCCCCCCTGCCGAGCCCCCGCCCTGCTCCCTGCAGCCAGAGCCCCCCTGCCGAGCCCCCACCCTGCTCCCTGCAGCCCGGAGCCCCCCTGCCGAGCCCCCACCCTGCTCCCTGCAGCCCAGAGCCCCCCTGCCGAGCCCCCGCCCTGCTCCCTGCAGCCAGAGCCCCCCTGCCGAGCCCCCGCCCTGCTCCCTGCAGCCCAGAGCCCCCCTGCCGAGCCCCCACTCTGCTCTCTGCAGCCAGAGCCCCCCTGCCGAGCCCCCACCCAGCTCCCTGCAGCCAGAGCCCCCCTGCCGAGCCCCCGCCCAGCTCCCTGCAGCCAGAGCCCCCCTGCGGAGCCCGCGCCCAGCTCCCTGCAGCCAGAGCCCCCCTGCCGAGCCCCCGCCCAGCTCCCTGCAGCCCAGAGCCCCCCTGCCGAGCCCCCACCCAGCTCCCTGCAGCCCAGAGCCCCCCTGCCGAGCCCCCACCCAGCTCCCTGCAGCCAGAGCCCCCCTGCCGAGCCCCCGCCCAGCTCCCTGCAGCCAGAGCCCCCCTGCCGAGCCCCCGCCCTGCTCCCTGCAGCCAGAGCCCCCCTGCCGAGCCCCCACCCTGCTCCCTGCAGCCAGAGCCCCCCTGCCGAGCCCCCGCCCAGCTCCCTGCAGCCAGAGCCCCCCTGCCGAGCCCCCACCCTGCTCCCTGCAGCCAGAGCCCCCCTGCCGAGCCCCCGCCCAGCTCCCTGCAGCCAGAGCCCCCCTGCCGAGCCCCCACCCTGCTCCCTGCAGCCAGAGCCCCCCTGCCGAGCCCCCGCCCTGCTCCCTGCAGCCAGAGCCCCCCTGCCGAGCCCCCGCCCTGCTCCCTGCAGCCAGAGCCCCCCTGCCGAGCCCCCGCCCTGCTCCCTGCAGCCAGAGCCCCCCTGCCGAGCCCCCGCCCTGCTCCCTGCAGCCAGAGCCCCCCTGCCGAGCCCCCGCCCTGCTCCCTGCAGCCAGAGCCCCCCTGCCGAGCCCCCACCCTGCTCCCTGCAGCCCGGAGCCCCCCTGCCGAGCCCCCACCCTGCTCCCTGCAGCCCAGAGCCCCCCTGCCGAGCCCCCGCCCTGCTCCCTGCAGCCAGAGCCCCCCTGCCGAGCCCCCGCCCTGCTCCCTGCAGCCCAGAGCCCCCCTGCCGAGCCCCCACTCTGCTCTCTGCAGCCAGAGCCCCCCTGCCGAGCCCCCACCCAGCTCCCTGCAGCCAGAGCCCCCCTGCCGAGCCCCCGCCCAGCTCCCTGCAGCCAGAGCCCCCCTGCGGAGCCCGCGCCCAGCTCCCTGCAGCCAGAGCCCCCCTGCCGAGCCCCCGCCCAGCTCCCTGCAGCCCAGAGCCCCCCTGCCGAGCCCCCACCCAGCTCCCTGCAGCCCAGAGCCCCCCTGCCGAGCCCCCACCCAGCTCCCTGCAGCCAGAGCCCCCCTGCCGAGCCCCCACCCTGCTCCCTGCAGCCCGGAGCCCCCCTGCCGAGCCCCCACCCTGCTCCCTGCAGCCCAGAGCCCCCCTGCTGAGCCCCCACCCTGCTCCCTGCAGCCAGAGCCCCCCTGCCGAGCCCCCACCCTGCTCCCTGCAGCCAGAGCCCCCCTGCCGAGCCCCCGCCCTGCTCCCTGCAGCCCAGAGCCCCCCTGCCGAGCCCCCGCCCAGCTCCCTGCAGCCAGAGCCCCCCTGCCGAGCCCCCACCCTGCTCCCTGCAGCCAGAGCCCCCCTGCCGAGCCCCCGCCCAGCTCCCTGCAGCCAGAGCCCCCCTGCCGAGCCCCCACCCTGCTCCCTGCAGCCAGAGCCCCCCTGCCGAGCCCCCGCCCAGCTCCCTGCAGCCAGAGCCCCCCTGCCGAGCCCCCACCCTGCTCCCTGCAGCCAGAGCCCCCCTGCCGAGCCCCCGCCCAGCTCCCTGCAGCCAGAGCCCCCCTGCCGAGCCCCCACCCTGCTCCCTGCAGCCAGAGCCCCCCTGCCGAGCCCCCGCCCTGCTCCCTGCAGCCAGAGCCCCCCTGCCGAGCCCCCGCCCTGCTCCCTGCAGCCCAGAGCCCCCCTGCCGAGCCCCCACTCTGCTCTCTGCAGCCAGAGCCCCCCTGCTGAGCCCCCACCCAGCTCCCTGCAGCCAGAGCCCCCCTGCTGAGCCCCCGCCCAGCTCCCTGCAGCCAGAGCCCCCCTGCCGAGCCCCCGCCCAGCTCCCTGCAGCCAGAGCCCCCCTGCCGAGCCCCCACCCAGCTCCCTGCAGCCAGAGCCCCCCTGCTGAGCCCCCACCCAGCTCCCTGCAGCCAGAGCCCCCCTGCTGAGCCCGCGCCCAGCTCCCTGCAGCCAGAGCCCCCCTGCCGAGCCCCCACCCAGCTCCCTGCAGCCCAGAGCCCCCCTGCCGAGCCCCCACCCAGCTCCCTGCAGCCCAGAGCCCCCCTGCCGAGCCCCCACCCAGCTCCCTGCAGCCAGAGCCCCCCTGCCGAGCCCCCACCCTGCTCCCTGCAGCCCAGAGCCCCCCTGCCGAGCCCCCACCCAGCTCCCTGCAGCCAGAGCCCCCCTGCCGAGCCCCCACCCTGCTCCCTGCAGCCCAGAGCCCCCCTGCCGAGCCCCCACTCTGCTCCCTGCAGCCAGAGCCCCCCTGCCGAGCCCCCGCCCTGCTCCCTGCAGCCAGAGCCCCCTGCTGAGCCCCCGCCCTGCTCCCTGCAGCCCAGAGCCCCCCTGCTGAGCCCCCACCCAGCTCCCTGCAGCCAGAGCCCCCTGCTGAGCCCTCGCCCAGCTCCCTGCAGCCAGAGCCCCCCTGCTGAGCCCCCGCCCTGCTCCCTGCAGCCAGAGCCCCCCTGCTGAGCCCCCGCCCAGCTCCCTGCAGCCAGAGCCCCCTGCTGAGCCCCCTGCAGAACCTGGGGACACTGATCTGCAGCACCTGCAGCCACAACCCCCGTGTCCTCCCCAGTCCCAAGGAGGGAGCGGGAAGCTGAAGGAACCCTGGGGCCTGAGTCAATTGCAGCACTTCAGCTTTGGCCGGTGACGCTCCACCCTGGCACCCGCTAATACGGCTCTAGGGCCTTTCCTCGGCACGACGGCCTCGCCCGCCACAGTGATGCAGCCACCTCTGAGCGGAACGTGGCAGCTGCTTCACAGTCAGCTCCCCTGGGGCGAGTGGCTGCCCCCACCAGGGGCCCTGCAAACACCCCTGTAGGCAGGGCTAGCCTGGGCTTTCCCTATATCCCCGACCCATGTAGCAAGAGGCGAAAAGGATGCTCAGGGCCTCCGGAGCCCTGTTGCGACCCACCCCCGGGCCATAGCAGGGCTGGCGGGGGCAGTCCTACCTGGAAGGCGTATTGCCCCAGGGCGGCCACCACGTCCTGGAAGGAGATCTGGGAGGTGAGCGTGTGGCCGTGGCACACAACGGGCTCCCCGCCGCGCCCGTCCCAGCAGTCCACCTCCACGCAGCGGCAGCCCCGCTTCAGAGCCCTGCCGAAGGGAGATGCCCGTGAGCCACCGCCTTGTCCTCTGCAGCAGCTCTCCACGAGGCGGGACACGGCGGGACTATCCATCCAGGCGGGGCATGGGGGAGAACCAAGTTTCCCACGTGAGCTGGGCCGGGGCCGATGGGCTCTGCAGAAAGGGGCTGGGGGAGCTGATGCTCAGGGCAATGGGTTCCCAGCTCGCTGGAAAGGCACCACAATCATGTGAACTTAGAGACCCTCCGCAGTCCTGCATACCCAGCGCTGGGCCCCCCGGAGACCATGCGACGCCCCAGGGCCCTTCTCCCCCCCACCTGATGTAGCCCTCGATGCTGCTTTGACCCTGGAGCTGGTCCGCCAGGAGGTAGGTGTTGTGCGAGGAGGAGATGAAGTAGTGGCAGAGGGGCTGGGTCATGTCCTGGCAAAGCGACTCGTGAGCAGGGTCGAAGATGTCGCCGTCTGGCGAGAGCAGGTAGAGGAGGAAGCCGTCGATGGTCAGCATGTGGCGCACCTTGGCTGGGGACGAAGGAGGCGTCAAGGAACCGGGAAGCTCAGTCCGGCCACCCCGCCTGCCCAGGGACCCGTCTCCAGCAGGGCCGTGAGCCCAGGCAAAGAGAGTGCTCCTAGCTGCTTGGAGGCAAGCGTGGGGCCAGCCTTCCCCAAAGGGGAGAGGAGAGATCCTGGCGATGACTAGAGCTCACGAAACACCAGGCTGAGAGGCAGAGAGAAAAACTCCCTAAGCTGTCCCGTGGGTCAGGGGAACGGGCAACGGCCAACTGGAATAAACCCAGCTGGAATCCCAGCCCCTGGCAGCAGGTCGGCCCGACAGCGCCACATGCAAACCCGTCCTCGCCGCCCATTCACATTCCCTGCCTTTGGCTCTGCCCTGGAGCCTGGGCCAGCTGCCGTCAGGAGGCTCCGCTGGTGCCCAGGGGTCTAATTTCCTAGCAGCACCGGTTTGGAGCAGCGTTTCCTGGGCAGCAAGAGACAATCGGGGGGAGCCTGAGATGCAGTTTTATTACAATCTAATACCAAGACAATCCCCCACTCCCCATGTGCCCGGACCCTGCAGGGTCTCCGTCCGCCCCCAGAGACACCCGCAGAGCAGGCTCACTGATGGCCGTACACTTCCCACTCTGACAGCAGCTGCAAGGGGATCACGAAAAGGCTGGCACTGCAAAGAAGGGGGTGCCGCTCTGGAAGGGGTGAGCCTCATTGCGCCCAGGCCCTGAGAGCAATTCAGCCGGAGGGTTCCCGGGGAGGCCGACAGCCCGTTTCTGCCCATGAAACAGACCAGGCCCTGTAGGCACTGGCCCCTGCCCTCTCTCTGACCCTCACCGGTCTCCGATGGCTCATATCTGTCTATCAGCTGCATGGCCAGCTCCTTGGAGTTCTCCGGCTCCTGCTGCTCCTGCTGCAGGAAATCCGCAAACTCCAGCAGGGTCAACTTCTTCCCCGCCTCCGAGAACTCCTGGAAGATGCGCAGCACCTCGCCTCGCTGCGTCAGCGCCGTGTAGAACAGCACGAACTCCTCGTCCTCCAGCGTCTCCGACTCCGACCGGTCGGCCTCCTGCAGCGAGAGCAGGGCCCGGCCAGGCCTCAGGACTGACCCTGCAAGCCCCTGGCACTGACCAGCCCCCGGCACTAACCACCCCCCGCCCCCCTCACCGACCATCCTGTCAGTCGGGCGTGAGGCCCCTACCAAAATTGTCTCTGCCAGCCAGTGAGATCTGGCCTCCACTCACCACCCTTCACTATGCCATGATGGGCGTTATAGGCAGCCAGGCAGTACAACATGGCAGCAGGGGTGGGTGCAGGATGCTGGATGGATGGTGGGTACAGATGGATGGCTGGATGCTGGACAGACGCATGTTGGGTATGGATGGACCGGTGCAGGACAGATGGATGGATGTATAATGGGTACAGATGGATGGACAGGCAGATGGGCGGACAGGTGCAGGACAGACAGATGGATGGTGGCTATACATGGACGAATGTATTATGGGTACAGTTGGATGAATGGATGGACGGATGGGTACAGGACAGACACAGATGGTGGGGGTGGGTGGATGGATGTATAAAGGGTACAGATGGATGGATGTATAATGGGTACAGATGGATGGACAGGCAGATGGGTGGATAGGTGCAGGACAGACAGATGGATGGTGGCTATACATGGACAAATGTATTATAGGTACAGTTGGATGAATGGATGGACGGATGGGTACAGATGGTGGGGGTGGGTGGATGGATGTATAAAGGGTACAGATGGGTGGATGGAGAGATGGGCAGGAGGCTGGATGCTGAGAACTGATGAATGGGTGGACGGGCAGATGGGTGGATGATGAGTCCGGGGGGACGGATAGGGAACAGACAGGGTTGGGAAAATGTCTTTTCCTCTATTTTTCTAAACCTCAACTTGGGCTCCCAAACTCATAGGCTGTGTCCCCCTTAAACGTCCCTGGGGCTGTGTCTAGACTGCACCCCCGTGTCGGCAGAGGGACGCAGAGCAGGCCTGTCGACATTGCTAATGAAGTGGGGATTGAAATACCCCGCGCGTTGTGGGAGAAAAATCCAATAACTCCAATTGTGTCTAAAGGGGGGACTGTGCAGGAAATCAAAACTCTCTAAAGAAAACTGCTGGAAGGGTTAAAAGTTTTCCAGGCCTCTCTCCCTGTAACAGAGAGAAATCAAATTAACTCTAATCAAAGACCCTTACAACGCCTCCTATCTCAAGTTCATGGATACTCCTAGTCTGTCACAATTTGTCATGTAAACCCTTATCTTTGTCACAGTTTGCCTTGTAGACTCCTCCACTCCACATTCTCATATGGCTTTGTTCTGTAAAACTTACTTCTAGCACTCCTGGGGTGAACAGAAGTCTCAGAGTGCTCCTGCTGAGACTTTGATATGTTAAAGAAAAACAATCCACAACTGAGCTGTCTGAACTTACTGTATAAAGATTCCCTGAATCTGTCTGTCAGGGCTGCTGCTTTCACTCTTGGTGTGACAGCCTGCATGCATGCATCATAAAGTTTTCTCTTCTAGGTTTCTCTCCTGCCTCTGATTTGACCTCCAGCCTCGAACCCTTCTGGGGGCTCTGTACCCCAGGGGAGCGAGAGACTGCACCCCCGTGTCGGCAGAGGGACGCAGAGCAGGCCTGTCGACATTGCTAATGAAGCGGGGATTGAAATACCCCGCGCGTCCTTAGCATAAACACGGCCGCCGCATTTTTTCGAAACGGAGCTTTTTCGAAAAAAAGCAGCAGTCTAGCCACGGAGCTTTCGAAAAATAAACCCTTTTCCGAAAGACCCTTTAAACCTCATGTTTTGAGGCATCCAGGATCTTTCAGAAAAGGGTTTATTTTTCGAAAGATCCACGGCTAGACTGCCGCTTTTTTTTTTTTTCGAAAAAGCTCCGTTTCGCAAAAAAAGCGGCGGCCGTGTTTATGCTAAGGACGCGCGGGGTATTTCAATCCCCGCTTCATTAGCAGTGTCGACGGGCCTGCTCTGCGTCCCTCTGCCGACACGGGGGTGCAGTCTAGACGCAGCCAAGGGGGAGGCTGCTAGCTCCCAGGAGGCAGGCAGAGGGGCCAACGGCATGCCCAGTCTGCATCCGACTCTTAGCCACTAGGCTGGGTCCGAGAGCAGCAGGGCTTGGAGAGAGGGGAGTGTACGTGCGAGACACTCGCACGAGTGATTCTCCTGGACTTGAGAGACACGCCAGGGCTCAGGGAATCTCTGGAGCCGATTTCAATCCAGAGGCTCTTGAGTGCACCTCGGCAGCTGGCCCCTGTGGGCTCCAGCCGAGACACAAAGGCCCCCACAGCGGCAGCCCTTCCGCCAGCCCCTTGTGGCCCTCTGCCCTGTCTTTGGGGGCAAGGCAGGCGGTGGTGCCCTTCCTGCCCCAGCTCTGCCCTCCAGGCCCGGCGCTCACCTGGAAGATCCGGCGCGCGTGGTCCTCATTCATGTCTATGTTCATCAGCCTGAGGAGCTGCCGTGCCTCCGGGAAGCTCATGCGCCCGTCCCTGTTCTTATCGGCCTTCTGGAACCAGTCCCGGATCCACCTGCTGAGGGCTAAGGAAAGCGACCGGGAGGGGCACCCTGCACTGAGGGGGGAAGGGAACAGGCAGGCGGGTGCTGTCCATAGCTAGTGGTGGTAGCCCCCCCGCCACTGACCTGCCCACGCACAGCCAGGCCGGGTGCAGAGCCACACACCCATCGGGGCCCAGTGCCCCCCGTACGTGAGCCCTGCCCTAGGGGCCCTTCCCCACTGGCGGGGAAAGAGACACCCCGGGGACACTGAGGCAGCCAGCGCCTCCCCCCAAGGCAGCTGGGTCCCCTGGCCCGCGAGGGCAGGGGGCAGGGCGTGGCCAGGCCGGCAGAAGGATATTGATCCGTTTTCTCCTGCTGGTCCATGCTGGTGACGAAGTCGAGCAGGCGCCGGAGGCCCCGGACCCAGCACTGCGCCTCCTGCGGGGAGCCGGCGACCAGGTCCAGGTGCCCGCGGCGCCCGTGGAAGACGACAGTGAAGCAGCACTCGGGCGGGAACTCCTCTGCCAGGCCCTGCAGCACCTCCGACTGGTGCCCCTCCCGCACCGCCTCCACCTCGCTCAGAGAGACTGGAGGGGGGGGGGGCGAGTCAGGCGCCCACGGGGGCGGGGCCTGTGCCAGATGCCCCCCCATCCCTCCGTCCGTCTGGCTCTGGGCTCTGTCCCGGGGTATCTAAGCGCTGGGAGGCCTTATGCGATGGGGAGGCCGTGCTGGAGACCCGTTCAGCGCCCTCGGGCCCGGGCTGGAGAAGGGAGGGTCTGACAGTCTGGGGCACACGCCCTGGGGGCACGTTTGCTGTGTGACCAGACTCGCCCTTTCGCTCTGTAGTCCCAGATTTGCCTGCAAGCCCTTGGGCGGGGAGCGCGCCGTTAGCAGCAGGCTGCTGCGTGGCCCGGCTCGTCAGGCGGCGGGTTGATCATTTCGGTGAGCGTCCGACCGGAGGGACCACACGCTGCAGGGACCCGGGCTCTCAGTGACTCCTCCATACCAGGACTTTGCTGCGGGCGGGCTCGCTCCCAACGGGCAAGGGGCACCCCAAGCAGCACACAACGAAGCAGGGGAAATCTCAAGGCTCCAGCCAGAGGGGACATGGGCGATACCTTCCTGCACGGACATGTATGCGCACACACCTGCACAGACACATACACACGTGTGCATCCAACCACACAATCACACGCGTACTCATGGTCATGTTTGTACGCTTAACACGCACACACCTTGGTGTGCATACACTGATGGGGTTTGGGGTGCAGCCACACCGTTCACTCTGAACCCTACTGAGGGCTGGCTCCCAGCCGCGGCTGTACTCACAGGTATACTTGGCCTCACAAGTGCAAGAAGACTGGTGCCAGACAGTCATGCAGTCGTCCTGCAGCTTGAAGTACCGCGGCTTCTTCCAGCTCTTGGACTTCACCTTCCGCATCGTCGTCCCCTGCTGCATCTGCCTCAGGGTCTCGTCCAGCTGGAGGCCTGCGAGGGGCCAGGGGAGCGGGGCTCAGGCTGCGCTGCTGGGAGTGGCCTGCCATGGGAGCGCATGGCTACCACCCCCTGAGCCAGCGACGTGGGGTGTCCTAAGGCTCCCTTGGGCCATTGCTTTCCTCTGCAGGGGCCAGAGCAGCCTGCACCGGCCTGTCCTAAAGAGGCTGCTCCTTGCGGGGCCTCAGCTGGGGACAGGGACGTGTGGGGCAGCCCCAGCCCCGCCTCCTCCTGCTGGGCTGTGGGGCGTCTTCTCTGGAGCCCGCTGACCCCCGCGGGAACGTCTGTCCCCTGGGAAACTCCAGCCTGGAGACAGAGTCCCAAATATCCCAACTTCCCACGTGCCGGAACGTCCCCAGGAGCCGTCCGGGGTCGACCTGCGTCTGCTGGGCTGCGTGAGGCGCCGCTTTGCCTCCTGGGCGTTCTCTGCTCCAGCCCCGTTCCGGCTTGCTGGTCCTCCAGGGATCAGGACGAGGCAGGGCCACCCGACGGGCTCCTGGCTGGACTCCCCCCTCCGTGGCCCTTCCCTCCCCCCAGCCAGGCCATGCCCTCGCCCCTGCCCACTCGCCATTCGGCTCCGGGGACACTCACGGGGGATGGGCGACGCCATGGTGCTGTCAGCAGGAATCTAGCGAGAGAAAACACCAGAGTCATTGAACCACGTCACGTCTGCCTGTCTCAGCCCACCAGCGCCTGTTCTGCGGGACCATGGTGTGACGGTTCCCCCGACTCCTGCACCCCCGGAGTGGCACAGACAGACTCCACCAGCCAGTAGAACAGAGGGAGTTTATGGCTTCTCCAGGATACAGCCCAGCACAGGTGTCATCTGGTTACAGGAACTGGGGCCAGGAGGCCTTGGCCCCCCCCCTTGAGATGGGGGTGGCTGGACCCTGCAATCCCAGCCCCCTCCCTAGCCCCTTCTCCCCAGACGGAAACTGCCTCTCCTGGAGCCCTGCCCCCCAGACCGGGGTTGGTCTCCACCTGCCTCCCTTTGTCTCCCTTCCTGGGAGGCGACCCGTCGGACAGGTTGGGAGCCCCTTGCCTAGTGACTCACCCGCTGTCCTGTTGGGCCGTGCTACAAACAGCCGCCAGTGGAGTCACCCACGGCCCAAGCCCAGCAACCAGCAAGGCCCCCCCATAGCACACTGGGTTACAGAGCAGACAGCCCCCCCTGCGTCACACACGGCACTCAGCAGCCCTGGGGGCGGGGGGCTGAAATGGCAGGTGTCCCATGCTGTGGACACAGAAACCCCCTTGGGACTGTCTCCAGGGGTGTGTCAAGCCAGCCACAGACAGAGACTGGGGGCTTTGCAGCTTCCTTTTGGGTGGGAACCCTTCGTTCTCTTCATGGAAGAGCGCTGGTTCCACTGGCAGGCCGGTACAAGCTGGGTCGCTCACGTGTCTTTCCAGGCGAAGCCCTGCTCAGAGACATTCAGGTGTCAGCGTTGGAAACACCTGCCAAGGGAAGGTGCCCTCACAGTTCGCTGAAACCCCCCTGCCCAGGCCCCCTCTGGGACAGGGACTCCCCCTCCTCTGCCCCAGGACCAATCCCCCCTCCCCCTGCAGCCTGGTATCCCGCCTGCCCCTGGCTGGGTGCGCCAGCCTGCTCCCCCCACAGTACCATGGCCAGCCTGGGTCAGACCAGTGGCCCATACAGGTCAGGGTCCTGCCTGCCACCAGCAGCTGGTGCCAAGCACCCAAGGGGCTGAGCAGGGCAGGCAGCACCCCACGACGCAGCCCGTGGGACAGTGCCCAGGCCCGGGCGTGTCGCCGACGCTGCCGAGAGACTGGGCCGGGCACGTGGGTCCCTGGCGTGGGGCAATCTCACCAGTGCTGGAGGCATCTGCCTGGCGTTCAGCGCTCACAGGCCCATGCGAGACTGGAGGCAGCCCCCCAGGGCGTGGGCACCTTCCTGATGGGGTCCCCCGGCCCGGCCGCCTCTGCGGACGCTGCTTTAGCCAGACCCCAGTGAGTCAGCTCAGCCCGGCGCAACGGGCGAACGGCCCCGACTTCTCTGCGCCCTGCTTTGCTCCCCGCCCTTCTGGCATTAGCCTCGCAGACTCCACTGCGGTGGGGGGGTCCCGGCTGGACTCTATGGGGGGAAAGCCAGCGGGAAGAGAGAAGCCCCCTCTTGCCCCCCACCTGGCTGCACGGTGGCCTCCTCAGCAGAGCGCCCAAAGCTGGAAGCAACCCGGGCCCCAGTCGTCCAGCCAGACTCCAGGTGCAGCCTTTGCCCTCCCCCAGGTGTCCCAGGCTGGAGCCAGCAGCTGCGCTTTGGGGCAGGCCTCCTCCTGGCATGGCTCAGCCCCAGGCAAGAGCAGCTGCCCCAGCTGCTCATGGAAAGGGCACAGCTGGGGGTGGGAGAACACAGGGGAAGCGTCCAACAGGCCAGCTGGGAGGGGATGGAGCCCTCAGCTGGTGGGAACCAGCACAGCCCCATGGACTCAGTGCACAGGCAGAGCCAGGCGATTTCCTGCCCCCGCGGGGTCTGGAGGAGGAGGATGGGGCAGAGCGTAGGGTCCCCAGAGCGCTTCACTGGTGGCAGGCAGGCGGTGCCAGGGTGCAGGGACGTGCTGGGTGTTGGCAGGGAGGGGGCCGGATCTCTTCCCCCAGGGCACCAAGCGATGGAGACACTGTCCAGCAGCCATCCCTGGGAGCAGGGCGAGGCATCTGTGGGGCATGAGGGCTGCCACAGATTCATACTGGGACCTCGCCAAGCCTTGGCCTCCCCGTGCCTCAGTTTCCCCCCATTTGCAGCAGGCTGCGTGATGCTGAGCGCATCAGTGTGCTTTGGGACCCTCAGGTGGAAGGGGGCAACCATCTGGCCCCAGGGATTTGGAGCAAGCCCTGCCTCCCCCATCCCTGCCACGCTGGGGAACATGCCAGGCAGTGGTAAAAGGCCCATCACCATGGCGTCTAGGCAGCAGCTGAACATTAGGAAGCCCAGGCTCTCGGCTGGCAGCGAAGGCTCCGCGAAGCAGCAGCTCCTGCCCAAGAAGCTGCCAAGGGGGACAGGGAAGCAGGGCCGGATCGCTCGGGGTGCAGGCGGGCGCTCCTGGAGCCGGAAGGCGATGGGAACTGGGACAGCCCTGGGAGCTGCCAAGGGGCTGCAGCACTGAGCGGCCTGGGCTACCTAAGGCTGCGGGAGGCCAGCTGGGAAACCGTCCAAACCCACCACTGCCGCCCTGCGAGAGCCGTAAACGCGGCGGGAGCTCCGCACGGGCACGTACCCTGCATGCCCCTGCCCTGCAGACACCTCCCAGCTCTGCCAGGGCTGTGCCCCGTGAACCCCAGCACCCCCGCTCCCCCAGAAATGGTGCTGCCAGGGCTGTGCCCCGTGAACCCCAGCAGCCCCGCTCCCCCAGAAATGGTGCTGCCAGGGCTGTGCCCCGTGAACCCCAACACCCCCGCTCCCCCAGAAGTGGTGCTGCCAGGGCTGTGCCCCGTGAACCCCAACACCCCCGCTCCCCAGAAGTGGTGCTGCCAGGGCTGTGCCCCGTGAACCCCAACACCCCCGCTCCCCAGAAGTGGTGCTGCCAGGGCTGTGCCCCATGAACCCCAACACCCCCGCTCCCCCAGAAATGGTGCTGCCAGGGCTGTGCCCCGTGAACCCCAACACCCCCGCTCCCCCAGAAATGGTGCTGCCAGGGCTGTGCCCCATGAACCCCAACACCCCCGCTCCCCAGAAGTGGTGCTGCCAGGGCTGTGCCCCGTGAACCCCAACACCCCCGCTCCCCAGAAGTGGTGCTGCCAGGGCTGTGCCCCATGAACCCCAACACCCCCGCTCCCCCAGAAATGGTGCTGCCAGGGCTGTGCCCCGTGAACCCCAACACCCCCGCTCCCCCAGAAATGGTGCTGCCAGGGCTGTGCCCCATGAACCCCAACACCCCCGCTCCCCCAGAAATGGTGCTGCCAGGGCTGTGCCCCGTGAACCCCAACACCCCCGTTCCCCCAGAAATGGTGCTGCCAGGGCCGTGCCCCGTGAACCCCAACACCCCCGCTCCCCCAGAAGTGGTGCTGCCAGGGCCGTGCCCCGTGAACCCCAGCACCCCCGCTCCCCCAGAAGTGGTGCTGCCAGGGCTGTGCCCAGTGAACCCCAACACCCCCGCTCCCCCAGAAGTGGTGCTGCCAGGGCCGTGCCCCGTGAACCCCAACACCCCCGCTCCCCCAGAAGTGGTGCTGCCAGGGCTGTGCCCCGTGAACCCCAGCACCCCCGCTCCCCCAGAAGTGGTGCTGCCAGGGCTGTGCCCCGTGAACCCCAACACCCCCGCTCCCCCAGAAGTGGTGCTGCCAGGGCCGTGCCCCGTGAACCCCAGCACCCCCGCTCCCCCAGAAGTGGTGCTGCCAGGGCTGTGCCCCGTGAACCCCAGCACCCCCGCTCCCCCAGAAGTGGTGCTGCCAGGGCTGTGCCCCGTGAACCCCAGCACCCCCGCTCCCCCAGAAGTGGTGCTGCCAGGGCCGTGCCCCGTGAACCCCAGCACCCCCGCTCCCCCAGAAGTGGTGCTGCGGCCGCTGGGGCGCCCTTACCAGTGGCTGGTGCCTCTTGCTGTTGCCTGGCCAGGGCTGGCTCCCGTCTGGGCTCCCTCGCTCCGGGGGGCCTGTGCCATGCTGCAGGCGCTCCGGGCAGCTACTGAGCCAGCAGCTGAGCTTGCAAGGAGAAATAATCTCCCAGCAGCTCAGCCCAGCCCGGCGGCTCCTTCTCCCCTTAAAGGCACAGAGCCAGGGCCTCCTTGTCACCTTGCCACTTGGCAGCCTGCCTGGAGTGACGGTGCAGGCAGCTGCTCGCTGGCTGCGTGTGGCGAGAAGCCCCCGGCTCACAGGAGCCCCCAGTCTGGGACTCTGGGACTCACTTTCCTCCCCCCAGGGCTCGCCAGGGCCTGGATTGTTTGCAAGACTCACCTGGCCCCAGCTGCTGTTGGCCTGTTGCGCTTGGCGCTCTGCACTACCGGCCGGGACCCTCCTCCCTGGGCTCCGATCCCGTCGGCCGCTGCACGGGGACACTGGCACAGAGCACCCCTGCGTGGGGGCACCAAGACCAGCCTGAGAGACGAGCCTTCTTCCCCTAAAAGCAAGGGTGGAAGGGGGGCTCCGAGCTCGCCGGGGCCAACGGCAGACCCGGGCCACGCAGGGGCTCAGCCGCTGTCCCACCTCCCAGGCTGCCCCACACCGACCGGCCCGGCCTTCCAGCCTGTTCCCAGGGCAAGTGCGAAGCTGGGTCCCGCCCCCGTTCTAGCTGGACCAGGAACAGCCTGGGATGAGCTGTGGAGCCATCTGCCCCTGCAGCCTCAGCTGGGAATGGGGTCACAGCTGCAGCCCACGTGAGCCTCAGCTCAGCCAGCGACGAGCCAGGGTTTCATTTCCAAATGGAGTCGCTGGCGTCTCCCCAGCCCGGGCACCGCAGGGTCCCACCCTTCCCTGCAGGAGGGGCCTGGGCACAGGTTAGGCAGAAGGACGGTTGTTGGGAGGGGAGGGGGGGTTAAGGAAATGAAGAGAAATAAAATGAGCAATAAAGGAAGGAAGGAGACGTAAGGGAACTCGGTGACCCGAACCAGAATGGAGCTACTGGAAATTTACGACCTGGGTTTCACACACGACCCCGGGTGGGGGGCCGGGTATCTGTGGTGCCCTCCCGAGCCCCTAGCTGTGCCCCCTGGCAGCGACAGCCACAGCGTACCCCAGGGGGTCTGCTTCCTTGCCAGGAGCTGGAAACGCAGCCATGCCCAGAATTCCCACCCCACAGAGACGGGACTGGGGGGATGCAGGGTGGGCAGCAGGATATGTAACACAATGGAGACTTGTTCACAGCCCTGCGTTGCTATGGTCCTAGAAAACATCTGGCTCAGGGGAGTTTTGAGCAGGGCAAGGAACCAGGCCCCGCCTGGAGGGAAGCCCTCTCCTGCCAGCAGCGTAGGCTAGTGGTGAGAGCGCACTGCCTCGGCCCTAGATTGGAGAGGCGGTACCTCCCAGCAAGTGGGAGGAAGGTGCCCCAGGCCAGTGGCCCCGTGAGGGAGATGCACTGGCCCCATCTCCTGCACCCCCCAGTTGGGAGCAACTGAAGGAGGGACGGAGACAGGTTAAAACAGACCCGGAACCTTAGCAAGGCCCTGCTGGCGCCAGCCCAGGCCTGGAGAGCAGGAGCCGGGAAAGGGAACAAAGAGCAGCGAGGCGGGTGCTGGAGGGGGATGATCAGGCTGGAGGAGATGGCACCATTTGTAGGACCCTCAGGGTCTGCAGCCCCAGGCCAGCCCATGGCACAAGCCAGGCCAAGCAGAACCTGGCCCCTGGTTAATCTCACCCCCACAGGAGGAAGAGAAATGTCATTTCCCCCTTGCAGGCAGCACCTGACGACAGCTTTTCAGGACCTGAAAGGGTGTCACGAGTGTTCTCCCAGGCCAGGCCAGGCCAGGCCAAGCAGCAACGGGCTGAAACTGCAGCAGGGGAGGTTGAGGTTGGACATTAGGAAAAACGTCCTGCCTGTCAGGGGGTGAAGCCCTGGAATCCATTGCCGGGGGGGCTGTGGAATCCCCATCGCTGGAGACATTGAGGAGCAGCTTGGGCAGGGATGCGGATGTGCTTGGCCCCGGCGGGAGGGCAGGGGACGGGACTTGATGGCCTCGTGAGGTCCTGTCCAGTTTTCTCTGATTTTATCACCCCACGGGACCCCAGGGGAGGCCAACGCCTGCCACAAATCACCCAACTCTCCCCAGGACCCCCGCGCTGGAAGGGGAAAAGCCCCATCCAAGGGGCTGAGACAGGAGCTGAACTGGGTTCAGGAGGCTTAGTTCACAGCTGGGTCCCAGCTCAATTCCCAGGCCCAAGACCTGGCCCCAGGCTCCCTCCCTGCCGCTTTGCAGTTCGCTAATTAACCCTTGAAACAGATCAGCAGCCCCGAGCGAAGTGCAGATCCTCCAGCGGGGCTGAGCCCTTGGGCTGGCCTGGCAGCGCCAGGGAGGGGCGGGTGTCTGCCAGGGGAGTCAGCCAGCAGGAACCCCACTTAGTGACGAGCACAAACCGTCTTAGCTGCTCTGCCGGAGAGCGGGCCCCCGAGTGCAGCCCCGGGAGGGGGCAGGAAGGAACCAAGCTCCCCCTCTCCCGCCACAGACACTCAAAGCAGGGCAGCGTCTCCCTGGAGGGGTTTCGGAGCCAGAGATTTTCTCCCAAGCCCAGCGATACGTTCTAGCGGCAGGTGGCTTCGGCCCACTTCTCTGAGCGGCGGCAACACACAAGCAGCTCCTGCAGCCAGATGCTGCCAAGACCCTGAGAGGGGCCGAGGCAACAGACCGGCAGAGGAGGCGGCCAAGGCAGCTCCAAGCTGTGGTCCCCCACTTAAACCTGCCAGGACCCCCCCGAGCAGTTTCACCCCCCCCCCGTACCGACTCCAGGAGCTCGGGCTTGTCCGGCTTTCGCACCCCCTGCCTGCAGGCGCCTCTGCTCCCACGCTCAGAGATCAGACGGGAGCGGAGGTGCTTTGGGTTTTTTTTATTAAGTTTAAGTTACAAAACAGAAGCATTTTTAAGTTGTGTCAAGGTGGGGATGGAAAAATGAGCCTAGCGGTATAAAACCAGAGCCCGGGGCGAGGGAGGAGAGGCCTGGAGGGGGTTAAGACACTATTGGCACAATGACATGGCCGATGATCAGCAAAAGGGGAAAAGCTTCTTCCCGAGGAAGCGCGAGCTTTGGCTGCCGTCTGCTGGGTGCCAGGGCCGAGCAGCGTCACTGCAGGGCAAGGCCAGCGCTGGCACTGGGGGCCCCCGGCCTCTAGCCCTGTAGGACAAGCGCTGGCCAATCCGCCTCCCCCCTTTGGTTTGAAGAGCGACGCGGGCAGGTGTCTCTCCAGACGGCCTTGCTGCGGCCGCCTTTGGGCCAGGGACGAGGAGTGGACGAAGGGGGAGGAGCAAGAGCCCTTGTGGATCAAGGCAGCCTCGACGCCTGGCACCCCAGCAAAGCCGACGTCCCTGCTGCCCTTGGCACCTCCCTGACAGCACCGCCCCTGCCCAACTTGCTCCTCCCCGGGCCCTCTGCTGCCAGGATCTCCTCATGCGGTGAGCGCCTGACAGCCAACCGGCCGCGCTGACGCACCTGGCCAGCGAAGCGGGCTCAGGGGGCAAAGCCCAGCCTCCTGCCGGCCAGGCGGTGCTGGGAGAAGCGCTGTACTACAGCCCAGGAGATGCCGGACAAGCAGCTCGGGTAGGTGGAGTACAGCCGCCACCCAGCCGCCAGAGCGCCCGAAATGCAGGATTTACATCCCAGAAACACGACGGCCCTAAGGAAGGGCCCACAAGCCAGGAGGCCCTCTGCCTTCCCTCGCCCCCTGCTAGCAGAGCTCCGGCCAGCGAAGCCGGGGAGGCAGCGCCAGAAAGGAGCTTTCTGCGTCAGGAGGGCCGCCCGGGGCGAGACGCAGCCGGTTTGTGCTCCGAGGAGGGGAGAAAGCGACTGGGTCAACTTTTATTGAGCTCGCTCGTTGAACAGACCTGGAACCGGTGAGGGGACAAGGAACGCGAAGGAGGCAGCCCGTGCCCCACACGCCGCGGGGGAGAGTTCACGTCCGCAGGGGTACGGCCTGGCCCGGCACCGGGCAGATGCCAGCCGAGCTGGGGAGAGGCGGTGCTTGGCTGGCAAGCTGCAGTAACAGTATGTGCTGGTGTCAACGCCCAGAGCCCCATGCTGGGGGAGCGGCCCTGCTGGCTGGGAGGTGGGCAGTCCGGAGCCCGGCCTGCGCCCCCAGGCAGTCCTGGAAGAGGTCATGGGTTCCTGGTTCTTTGTAAACCTGAGCTGTTTCCTCCCTGGTCCCCCGCCTCCGCGGGCGTCACTGCGGGGGCAGGGGGATGCCCCTGGGGTCGGTGACTTGACCCTCCTGCAGGTTCTTGATCAGCTGCGCCAGCCAGCGCTTGGTGGTGGTGTCGTCCTTCAGCACCTGGGCGAAGGTGGTGTCCTTCAGCTGGTCAGGAAGGCACTGTCTGAGAGCCTCCCGGGCCCTACAGCGGGGACAGAAACGGGCACCAACACAGACACTCACACTGACAGGAGCGAGCCGGCCTCCTGCTCGAACAGCCCAGTCACTGCAGCCCGGGGCTCCTGCCCACTTGGCCTCCCCAGACCTCGGCTCTGGTCTCACCCCTTCCCCAAACCCACGAGCTCCGGGCAGATCCCAGCCTCCCCTTGAGCCAAGGGCCCCGCGTCCCAACACCTGCCCAGCCACAACCCCCTTCCGCATGCGGAGGCGGAGGAGTCGGGCTCCAGAGCCAGCTGGGATGGGCACAGAGCCAACGTGAACATAGCTAGCCGGGGCCGTGGCCCCTCGTTACTCCACCGCTCTGCCCCTACGAGCCCCTGGCAGCACGTCTCAGCTCCAGGCGAGCGAGGTGGAGAGCACAGGGCTCTGGTCCCTACGTTCTGACCCGGGGCAGGCGTGCTGGGACAGCTGCAATTACGGCCCTTCACCCTGCCAAACCTGCATTACAGGCTACAATGCACAAGCTGGGCAGAGCGGAGGGAGCTCGCGGCTGGTCTGGAGACAAGCCCCACTTCCCAGGCGGAGCGCGAGGCAGGCACACGGAGCGGGAACGGAACGGCCCGTCCAGCAAGAAGGGGAAAGCAGCTCGGCTCTCGCCCCCCGCGGCCCTGGCACACTCCTGAAATGTTTACCTGGGGTTATCGGAAAGGCGAAGGTAGCAGCGGACCATGTGTTTCAGCAGCCTTGCTGACGGCTCCTTGGAGAGCTGCAGGACCATCTTGCCCTGTGCGACAGGAGCAGAGTCAGAGAAACAGCGCTTGGTAAAAGGACCGGGAAGTGCTGAATGCCTCCCGGGACTGGGGTCCGGCAGCCACCAAGGCAGAGATGACTGTGCCCACTGACAGGCAGAGAGTCACTGTTCCAGCCCCGCTTGTAACACTACCAGGAGACAGCACCAACTCAAAGATCCTGCTCAAACCGGAGCCGCTACTGCAGAGCTCTGGCCCTCCCTCGTCCCTGGACGGAGCAAGGTGTCCCCACCGATCACAGCCCCAGGCCAGTCCCTTCCCAGCGGAATTCTCATTCAACCAAGGACCGCAGGAGTTCCATCTCCCTGAGCGCTGTCCAAGATTCAGCATGGAAAGCATTGCCCAGGACCGCGGTTAGCATTCGCTCGCTGGGTTTGCCTGTAGGTAACAGCCCTCCCCTCCCTTCCCCATGCGCTGTAAGAGACAGGCACAAATGTTTAATAGGAAGTTGGCAGAAATCTACATAATCCAACCGCAGGCCCCGGCTGCTAAAAAAGCTACTTTTCGTATTGTTTGTGTCCCACTTCCCGAGGGATCTTCCTGGGAGAGTCTCACTGTGCAGGTCTAGTCACGAATACCAGTGGCAGGCTTTCCACCCGTGGCGGCCTGAGCTCCATGACATGCTGCGGGTGGATTTACAAGCCGCGGGAAGCTGGCATAGGACAGACCCTCAGCAGCAAGTGTACGCTCACGATCACAAGCCGCCTGTCCCAGCCTGACCCTTTAGGAAGAGAAGGGAGCAACCGCCCCTACCAGTATCATGGCGACATGAGAAAACCGCTCGTACGTCTGGCAGATATACGCCAATCCTGTGTCATCCAGCAGGATCTTCTGTAGAATAAATGTCGCAACCTGGAAGAGAGAGGAGGAATTGCTTGGCCCACCGCACCCGTAACGGGCAGACAAGGGACCATGTCCCGTTTGCCCTTCTGACAGCAACCCCAAACGTCTACAAACGGACACGTACCAGGGGATCGGGTATCGTAACAGGAGTGGGAACTAGGGATGTTTAATTAACCAATCGGATGTTAAATTTAAATTATGTTAAATGTAGATTAATGGAATAGACGATGGGATTCCATCGACTATTCGATTAGTCTACAAGGGCGCCTTCCAGAACCCTGCCGGGCTCCCTGCGGCGCTGCAGCCGTTACCATGTACAAGTGGGACTACTGTACATTTCAAAAGTGGAATCGCAGCAGAAGCGGCGCGAGTAGAGACTGCTTCAGTCCCACTGTGCCTCTACCACCCCTGCTCCCCCGCGGAGACCGTGCTGGGGGAACCGGCTTTTAAGCTGGCTCCTCCCAGCACCGGCTCCTGCTCCCTGATAGAGGCAGCAAGGGGGGCAAGCGACTAATCGCATCACTAGTCGACTATCCGATAAGCTTAGTCGACTAGTGGCTTACATCCCCAGTGGGAATCCCTCTGATTCAAACGGGAAGGAACAGCTGAAATTCACTAGGAAAGGGAGAAAGGAAGATGCTCTCCACAGACCAGGACCCTCCAACATCAAAGCAGCACTAGAGTCCACCCTGAACAGAAGATGCCAAACCTGCAGACACATCTCCACTGCTACCGTGAGAAACACACCCCAGAAGGCACCTTCCGAGCTCCACGGTCACTAGACGTGGCTATGGTGAGGCGTGGTGTGCCTCAGCCAACGCCCCAGTCACAACGACGGGGATGAAATCAATAGGAGCCTGAACGGACTCGCACAGAAAAGCGATAAGACAACACCCCACTCTGCATCTGCTGCGGGTGAACCCGTCAAAGCGATCGCGCTCTAGCCGAGTCTGCCACCTCAAGGAAACCTGCCCAACACGTTCAAAGAGCGGCCGAGAGCTGCAGCTCATAACTCTGCCAGACACTAAATATGCAATCCTAATAAAGACCCTGGACGTATGGCTTATCACGCCCAACTGGACACCACCAACTCCTCCTTTCGTCCTGTGGCTGCAGGGTTGTGCATGGCCCACTTTGCCGGGAAAGGCCCTGCAGGATACGTATGAACTAGCTAAGGCGTTTCACCTTGCATTTAGCTGTAACGCTTTTCCCCGACTGGACGAAGAGCTCTCAGAAGTCCGCCCCTCTCACCAACAGAAGCTGGGCCAATGACAAATCTGACCTCACCTGTCTTGTCCCTCAAATATCCTGGGGCTTACGTGGCTACAATGACACTCCGGAGGGAAGAGAGGCAGATACAAGAGCTGGATATTAACGAAGGGCTGTACGGAGCCATTCGATCACTAAGGCTGTCTGCACTGGCGAGCTCACAGCGGCACAGCTGTAACTGACGCACCCGTGCAAGTGCTCTCAGGCAGCTCTTCTGCTGGGGCGCAAAAGCTCCTCTGTTGGGGCAAGTAAACCACCCGCAGCGAACGGCAGTAGCTCCCCCACTGACAGCGCTGTGCACAGCCATGCTCATGCCGGTGTCACTTACCTTGCTCGACGGGATGGAACATTCACACCCCGAGGGACGTAAGCAGCAGTGCAGCCATGGGCTAGTCGTGCAGCTATGGGATACTCCTGCCACGCTACCACGGGCAATGGGCAATTGTGACCTCTTCATGCAGGCTGATCAGGCTCTTGGAAGGGCAAACAGGAAGGAGCAGCCCACCCCACAGCCCTGCCTAGCTCTATACAGCCTGGCCCAGTTAGCTTGGAGTTTTCATCTCTAATGTTACACTGCCTGGCTGCTTCAATCAACCACCAAAGGCCTGGGCTATGGAGGAGGTGGACTACACTCATAGTACCCTCCCACCTTAATATCCACCAATCCAAGCTAGCGGCGAGGGGATGGCAGGACTAGTGAGCGAGGTGCTGCTCTCACGCTTCAGCACTGCACAGTCACTACAGTCCCCAATCCAGGGCCAACAGACCCCAGACAGGCCAACGGAAGGCCGTTCCGCAGCAAGGGGGGCGTCGCAGGCAGTACTCCCCCCTCCCCCCTCCCGCGCAACTCGAGAGCACAGCGGGTAACGTCCAGCTCAGGCTGCCAGCGCGATTGCCACCTTAGTGTCATGTTACACCAGGGGGAGGTCGACTAACTGGTGAGCGACGCTGATCTGCCGCGGGCAGGGGCATGATGAACAGAACACAGAGGCCCCAGAGGAAAGCGGCCAGGAGGCCCACAAACCCAAATCACTGACTTCGACAACAGGCAAATACCGTTTTGGAAAGTTCGCTGCCAGACTCCATGATGCGCAAGCAGAGGGGGATGATTTCTGTCGTCAACAAAAAGTTGATCACTTCTTGCTCATCTGTCTTCACCAGGGCCCCTTAGAAACAGACAAGAGAGCGTCAGAGAGCAGGCACTGGGAAAGAGCAGCCCGAGCCAGGAGGCAAAGATCTGTATGGCCCCACCGTGGCTGGGGTGCAGGTGCTGCTCGGGATGGCACGGACTGCGGGCACTGCCAGCGCACAAAGAAAGAATATTTCAGTGACCCGGGCTCTAGCAGCAGCCATACCCCAAATTCAGCTTCTCAAACTGTTACCGTCCAGTGGGGACCATCCTAGTGCTGCTTTGCTGAAAGCGGCCCACCGCTCGCTGTTAAAGGGGGTCACTGCTGGCAGAGGTCTATCCAGGCCCCGCTTGCCGGGGTGGACCTAGCTGAGTCGCAGAGAGAAGTAGAAGGGGTCACAGATCCCTTTCGAAGAGACTGAAGTGCTGCTGTTACCCACACCAGGGCAAACTGCCCCTCCTGCTCTCTGTCTGATTGGGCCTTTTGGCCACAGACACCGACTAGCACATCGTGACCGCATGGGGAAAAAGGAGGGAGAGAAGATGGCTTCATGCAACAATAGGGCCTTGTAACTGTTCTCCAAGCCTCACACCTTCGCCACGCTGTGCATGGAGCACAGACCGCTGCTCTGGGGCGATAAGTCTGAGTGAAGATCAGTGTGACCAGCATAGGAGGAAGCTACGCGAACTGGGGCATGTAGTCACCCAGGGATTTTAAAGGGGGCACTGGGCAGCCAGTGCAGTCCTCATGCTGAATCTGCTGAGGTGTCTGGTGAGGGAACCTCAGCAGAATAAAAAAGGCAGGTCAAGTCTAAGCTTTGTCCCCTGCCAGCAATGGAACAAACCCGAGCGGAATCGAACCCTCAGCTGACCACTGGCTGCCCGGATGAAACATGAATGTGTCTCAGAGACAGCATCTTCCCGCCCGCCCCACCGTGCAGGGAAACGGCGAGAAAATGGAGACAGTCCCTGGAAGTGTGGTGCCCCCTTAACCATTTCCCTTCACGTAGCTGAAGAACCAGCCGCCTGACCATCCCTGACAAGCAAACTCCCCGCCTGCTTTCAGGCCAGAACGTCCCAATGGAACCGGAGCTTCCGGTGCCAGAGCAAGAGGCAGTGACAGAGATGTAGCCGTGTTAGCCTGATCCTGCTCAACCAAAAGAAAGGACTATTGGTCCATGCTATGGAAACATCAGATGCTCTTGCACTGTGCGTGACAAACCCCACCAGCAGCACAGCCCAGGTCCCAAGCCTCCAGGGCCACGTAGCACTTAGACACACGCTTCCCACTCCTATTAACGGGAGTCAGGCAGGCAAGGCACGCCAGTGGGAAGTCAGATGTTCTCACATAGGGAAGAACAGTAACGGCGATGTAAGGTCCTGGTACGCTAGGAGGCACGGAGTGAACCGGCCATAGGAAAGGAGGAGCCAAGGCTCACAGCCTTTGCAGGAGTGCTTACCGATCACGCCGAGGCTGGTAAGCCGCAGGTATTCAAATGGCCGAGTCTTGCTAACTGTGTGCAAGAAGGGATACAAGAAGAGAGGGATGTGAGCTGCAAGGAAGGCTGACCTGGAAGAAAAGGCAGAAGACACATTGAACACACACCACAAGAAGCCAAGAGGGCTACACAGAACACACAACACTAACGCAGCGGGGTACCTCTAACCGCCTGATCAGACATTAGCACCCGTTGCTCAGCCGGGCAGGCCAAGCATCCTCCTTTACAAACAGACAGAGGGGACAGGATGTGCTCTGAGCTGCACTACTGGTGCAAGATGAGCAGGCAGGCGATGGGGCCCAGGTACCGCTCCCAACAGGCTATGGAGTACACATCCCCACATTTCTGTATTGCCTCATCTCCCCCCATCCTGATCTGCTGCTTGTCTCACCACACTACAACTGATCTTTCAGGCTGCAGGTGCTTTGGTGCAGCGTCTGATTTACCAGGTGCATGCCCAGGTCCTGGCATGACAGGACTGCAATTTGCCTGGCCTCCAGGCACCACTCCACTATAACAAATATTACATAAACCAGCGGCCCCCACAGCACTCAGTCATGCCTGGCTCCTAGCCCCAGAACCCATTCGGAGGATGGGCTGGAGAGAACTCAGACTGCGGGAAGTCCCAGAGGAAGGGGTTCCCCTGTTAACATTTCGTTTCCAAAGCCCGGCCTAGGGGGATCGCTCTCTGCCGAAGACCCGGGATTGTGCTCGGAGTAAAGAGAATCCAGCCTGCAGATACTGATCTTGCGCATTCATGTTGTTATGAAGTTAAAGGAACCCAAGCCTGGCTCAAACAGCGGTGCCGTTAAACCACGTCTGGTACAGGCTGAACGATGTTCTGCTTCCTAACTGTTCCCACAGCTTGTTTCACGACAGGGCCTTATTCACAGGTGGAGCGGAACATGCAGGAACGTGGCCACGAGGCTGGGTTTCAGCCACCTGGATCACTTTTTGCCAGGAAGTCAAGCAACGGGCACAGTCCCTGGAGAGGCCGTGCTCTCCAGCAAATGAGGCACTGGCTGGGACTCCAGAGGGCCTGGGAGCGAGCTGGGGACATGTTCCCTTGTTTTCTCCAATTACACTGCAAGCTCCCCAGGTGGAAGCTGTCTCTCATTAGGCATTGGCACAATTTTGGCTGGGGTGTCTTGGGGAGATCAGATTGTAGAGCCCGGGGCATTTCAAGAAGTCTCAAAAGGCCATGTGCTATGTGTGGGGCTCTGCACAGCTATCTACACTGATCCCCAAAGGAACCAGTGACAACACAACACTGCTCTCTGCCATCCAGTGTCCAATGCCACCCTGCCCTTAACGTGGGGGCAATATGAACGAACTCGCCACTTGCCCAGTGTAGCACCAAGCCAGCCATTTACACAGCACAACACACAATTCCCAGGCGCTACCCAATGCTCTGTCCGACAGTTACCTGGTTTCCGGATGCGATGCAACACACTGCAGGAGTGCCAGAGCATTGCAGACTCTGTTAGACTGATGGGCCGTCAGGGTTGGGGGGTTGATCGATGGATAAATATTTACAATTTCCTAATGAGGTTAAAGAAAGAACAAAATCAAAGGAGAAAACTGGATCACGCTGCAAAAACGTGTTTGTCTGCTACGTGGCTGTAGGTGCCAGAGAAACGGCTGCCTTCTATTTGCCACCACATCACTGCTTCAAGCCTAATTGTAAAAGGAAGTTATACAACATGGGAGGCCACACTTTACCCAACTGAGGGCTGCACCATGAAAATTGCCAGGTGCCAAGGTGATACATCTATTTTGCATGTAATGAAGCATAGGACAGCTGCCTTTAATGGTTAGACAGACACTATGGGGATTGATGCCCTGGAAGCTCACTGTGCCAGAAGTCCCAGCATACAAAGCTCTGCTCTCATCAGTCATATGCCGGGACCTCTGGTCCCCTTAGCTGAAGATGCCAAGAAGGGTGAAGTGTATGAGCACGGGGGAAGTGTGCATGGGGAAGAAGTCTGACCCATGCCTGTCAATTTCTAACCTAAGCCCTGTCTGACTTCCTTCCCTTGTTCCATGTGTATGCTGAAGAGGAGGCTCACAGTGCCTCAAGGAATCCCCAGGTCTCGTGCTGAGAGTCCAGCAGCAGCCATGAAACAAGCTGGACTGATGAAGAGGTGAACGAAGGGACTGAGGCGGGGGGAGGGGGAAAAGGGAAGGAGGAGGTGTGTGATTTCTAAGACTCCCCTGCAACAGGAAGGGTTGAGAGACCCAAGAAAAGCCACATCAACGAGTGCGCTCACCCTGAGCAGTTCTTTCTGGCAGAAAGGGAAAGCACCCACCTGGAGAAGAGCCGCAATTGTGCCAAACGAGTGCCATAGCATCGGGGCGAGGTCAGGGACTGATTCACGCTTCTTACTCAGCTCCAGCAAAGCATTCTCCCGGGTCTCAGGGCTGGACAGCTCATTAATCCACTGATAGATCTTCTCTCTGTCCACCTGAGCCAGTGCTGTGGGCACAGGCTGGAGAGCAGACAATACAATATGTGAGTCACAACCATTTTATCAGATTCAGACCAGCCCCTTTTCACTTGGAGAGCGGCAGATGAACCCACTCAATGCTGAGTTCCAGTTGCAAAGGTGGAATCAGTTACCTGTATCCAGAACACATCTCAGGTCAATGCTTAGCATTTCACCCACTACAAAACATGGACAGGTGCTTTGCTTCATGGAATAAACCTATTGCTACTGCAGTTTCTCTGTATCTCGTGGCAAAATGTTCCCTAGTAACTTCCTTCAGTAGCACTCAGTGAATCACAAAACTTCCCATCTCTACAAGCCAAGCCCTAGGGCAGGTTATTTTTAATTCTCTCCAGTGGAAATCTGTGCTAGATCACGGCACCAGCCTTGTCTACCTTAAGTATCCACAGACTCAAGTGCAAGCATAATAAAAACAGATTTAAAGGATTACTTAAAAGTACAGAAAAATACTTTTATTTAGATTCCACTGCTTTTATAACCTCCGAAATACTTAAAGCAGCAGCTTTTCAACACCAGCAATGCTCACTCAAATCTACATTAAAATAAGGGTCCCACATAAAAGAAAAAAAATTCTCATGTTTTATACAATGAAGAATTTAAAAAAGTATTGCTAGAGAGACATTGTGCTACAAATAGGTGTTGCACAAATCCACCCTGTTCATCTTGCTTGTGTTCCCAAGAACCTCAGCCACTTCCCTAAGTATCTCTCTCAAAGGGAACTCCCTGATACTTTGCTTTGTGAGAAAAATTCTTCCCAGACTACAACCGAGAAGGGTAAATCTGTACCTACACTCAAAAAATCTTTTTAAGATTAAGCAGGACAGTTTTAAAAGTTATTTCCATCCCCCTTCTCCACAAAATCAGTGAAAGGGTAACACAGACAGTGAAGTCTCAGAAATAAAAGAATCACACTGGGGAACCCAGGATTTTAAGATCTCTGGGATTTCCTTTTCAGAGAAGTTAAACTTTCATTAAAAACAAAGTTTCATGATCTTTCAAATGCTCTTTAAAACAGCGATATAAACTAAATTCTCTTGCACTAAGTAAAGTAGCAGCTTGGTAGTTTAAGCTCAAAATTTAGGTTTAACTAGATCTCAATAGGACTATTTTCTTGAACGTTAAGCCAACTAGTTGCAGTGTATTTGGGTTTAAGTATTCCCTTGCAATCTCCTCTACAATTCGTCATGCTCAAGAACTATGAAGTGAAACCAGCTAGTACTAGAAGTGAAACTATACAACTGGGATCAATCTTTACCGAACTGTAGAGGTTAGAGATGCATATTAGGGACTAAGTCTTTGGGATACCATTCTACAGACTCGCTTCTCAATATCAGCAAGTGTTTCTTGACATTTCGAAAATTTTTCCCTCTGTTTCATCCATTCAATCCCATTATATACCATGCACATTCTAACTAACTCTCTCACCTTTGGTATTTATAGGATCAAGAACCTGTAGACTTATTAACTGTTTGCTCTTATTAACTTAGGAAAGTATTTATTTAGTGCCATCAGATGATCTATAGATGTATTATCCACACTTGATCCCTGCCCTGCAAAGCTCGCCATACATTTTAACTCTTCAACTTTCCTCAAATCAATCCTTCTCTGACTCTCTTGTCTGTTTTCCAGATTCTTTTTCAGATCCTGAAGCCAGGATATTTCGTGAGCATGGTGAACTGTGACAAGTGTAATCCTATTAGCACTCCCTATAAGGGGGCTTAGAAATACAGGGAAAATGGGAAAGTCTACTTTGTGTTTGTTTATGATGGCAGGCTCTTGGAGAGCTATACGTTCAGGCCTAATTCACTAGACATATTGAAAGCTTCAGTTCACGTTAACAGTTCAAATACACTCACTCCTTAGCAACGCAGGCATACATCCACAGTGTTCAGTGCCTTCCTCAGTAAGAATCAAATTTCTCCCCACAGATCATACAGATTCCCATCTGATGTTATTTTTCTCTGTACATCCCACCTATATTTCATGCGGTTGTTGATAAAATCATCTAATTTTTAAACTGCTGTTCTCAAGGCTGAAGGTATCATTCTCCTTCCCTAGGATCTTGGGTAATGCCAAATATCACAAACATTGCAGATACATATTGATCTTACTAATGCACTCTGCTGTGCTTCATGCATGCAAGAGTGAGGTCATAGCTGTTTTAAAACACCATACACACTGACCATTTGTGGATCACTGAAGAGCTCAGGACACAGTGTCTGCCAAACTGCAACTCTGACTATTACATAATAAGGATGTAAATTGCACTTAATCAACTAGTCGATTAGTTGATGGGGGGGGCGGGACTGCAGAGCTGCAATGGGGTTAGCTCCCGGCCCCGGGCAGCTAATCCCACTGCGGCTCTGCCTTTTAAATGTATTAAGAGCTGCCAGGCTAGTCGCTTACATCCCTATTACATAGCAGATTTGATTTTACATAATTTAAGAAACAGTCTCCAACTGGCAACTGCCTTGAAGCATTCTAGGTAAAAACATCAATACATACATACAATTGTCTATTTTCTGCCTATATTGTTAGATTTTCAACACGGTAACACCAATATGAAGCCTTTATTTAACAACAATATTGCAAGGCACTGACTGATTTGTAAGTTCACGCTCATGCTTCTATATCAAGTTGTCTGTTTTTATTGTGTTTGCTCCATTCTCTGGACCTCCCCTTTGTTACGTTATGTTCTTTTCAGATTAGCACTCTAAATACAGACTGTACTGGTGGTCTCGTCGTAAAAGGCCAGTGCTCCACCTTGCTCAACCAAGGATAGCGTTGTGTAGTGCAGCCCCCCCCTGCAGACAGCTGCATTTACCAAATGTAAATAGCAGGAGAATGAACCTGAAGTATATTCGATCACAGCGCACAAAGCTATGGGATAGTGATAGAAATGTAGCCGTGTTAGTCCTGTTCTTTGTTTCAGCTACACCAGGCTATGCAGCAGTATAAAGACTCACAAGATGGTTTATTAGGTGATGAGCTTTGGTGGGCCAGACCCACTTCCTCAGATCAAATAGTGGAAGAAAATTGTCACAACCCTTTGGTATCTATGGTTCTGACAATTTTCTTCCACTCTTTGATCTGAGGAAGTGGGTCTGGCCCACGAAAGCTCATCATCTAATAAACCATCCTGTGAGTCTGTAAAGTGCTGCCTAGTCCTGGTTTGTCAAAGCTCTGGGAGACTTGTTCAAAGGCGCCCTCAGCCCCCTCGCACGGTTTGAAAGGACCCATGAAAACCGCGACCCCGCCGCCGTTTCACCATTTCGCGCGCTCCTGACTCACTGCGCGGCGGCGCGATGTGGAGTCCGGGCTAGGGGAGACCGAGCTGGGCAGGGCACCAGCTGTCCAGAGCGGCTAGGGGAGGGGGAGGGGCCCTGGGCCAGGCCGGAGGCTCGGGGCTTCCCTGGCCGCAGGGGAGGCTGCGGGGGGCGCGGGGCCGCCACGAGGGCCGGGCCGGGCGGATCTCCAGGCCCCTCCGGCCCGCAGCGACTCCGCCCGTGCGGGAAGCGCCGCCTCGTGCTGCCGCCGTTTTGAAGCCCGCCGGGGGGGCGGGGTCTGTGCCCGGGCCCGCCCGCGGGGAGCCCCCCCGGCCCCGCGTCGCTGCCCGCAGGGGCCCGGCCGGAGGGGGGGGGCGGGGGGACTCACCGCGGCCGTGGCCAGGCTGTGCATGTTCGGAGCCGCCGCCGCCCGGGCCCGGGATCAGGAGGCCGCTGCCGTCGCCATGGGGCCCAGGCCGCCTGCGCGCCGCCCTGACCCCTGCCCTCCGCCCTCTCACCCCGTCACGTGCTCCGCGCCGGGGGGGGGGAGGGTGAGGCGCCTGCGCGCGGCGGCTTGTGGGCGAGCAGGGCGCGCTCTGCGGGGCGGCGGAGGGCCCGCGGCGAGCCTGCGCGCAGCGCCGTGACGCCACCGCGCGCGCGTGCCGTACGTGCCGCGTCTCGCGCGGGGCGTCTCGCGCGGCTGCCCGCTTCCCGCCATCTGCCTCCCTGAGGAGCGAGCGCAGCGCCCGGCGGGGCCTCGCGGGACCCGAGCGGCAGGTAGCGAGCCGCGGCCCCCGCCCCCACGGGCCCCCTCAGCTGCCCCCTCCCCCTCCGGCCGCCTGCAGCCGCGAGAGCCCCCGGTCAGCCCGGCCGAGCCCTTCCCCCGCCCGGGCGGGGCGCTGTCCGGGCACGGCAGGTGGGGGGGCGGGGCGAGTGGGTCACTCTCCCCCCCCCCCCGGCGCGCGGGGCAGAGCCCCGGGGGGGGGGCAGAGCCCGGCCGCGCGCTGCTCAGTCCCTGGGGCCCGCTGCCCTCCGCGCGCGCCACAGGTGCCCCTCGCGCTGGGCTGCCCCCACGTGACCGCTGCCCCGTCTCCCCCCCGCCCCCCCCGGTGGGTTTTGCCGGTGAGCGCGCGGGGCGCGGCACGTGCGCGGTGTGGCGCTCTGAGCGCGCGGGGACCCAGCTGGCCCCTGTGCCTGTCGGGCTCGCCCCGCAGAGCCGCCCTGCCCTGGGCACGGGCCTGTGATGCCGCTTCTCGGCCTGTGCAGGAACGGCCTCCCCTTCCCCGGACTCTGCCGTGCACCCGCTCACTGCCCCGAAAGAAACGCCCTTCGCACTTGAACCATTGCGAGCCCTGCTGCCTGGTGATTGTCGCTTGCGTGTCCCTAGCTTGTATTGAACTGCATCCCCCTCAAAAGTTAAATAGAAAAGGGCTGTGTGTGTGATCCTATGCAAAGCTTCCTTCCTTCGTTGGTTTTAATCAGACAGTTCCTATCAAAATGTGGATTATTTAAAGAGTAATTTGTCACATTGTTTTAGTAATTTGTATTAACGTTGCTTAGCAGCCTCAGTCAAGTTGGAGTCTCGTTGTACAAAGTGCTGTACCAATATCAAAACACAATCTATAACCAAAAGATGATAATCTAGATCAATGACAAGATGCAACAGGTGGCTGAGAGAGAGAAACAGGTGACGTTGAGGTGACAATAAGTAAAACTTGCAAATACAAAGAATAAATTTTATTATAAAAAGTCAGTTTCTCATTAGAGGTTTTATTGTCCAATTTTGGAAACCAAATGGTTTCTTGGAAAATTTGTTGTCTTTTCCCCCTCATCTTTCCCTGCTTGCTCTTAGCTCAAGATCAATTTGTTTTGGTAACTCTGTAAATGTCATTCTTAGACTTGCAAGATCTTTCACTGTTTGTACTGAGTCATCTCACTCAGTGTTAAATATTTAGGGATTAAAACAGAGTTCCCCAAGGTGCGAGGCATTCCCCACATCAAGGCCTCAGCTCTACTCATGCCCCTGAGTCTGGCCTCCAACTGTGACCACAGCCTCAGGTTCCTTACTTTTGTCTACATTTCCTCCCCTTAGCCACAGTTTTGCCCCCAGTCTGGGTAAGGAGCATGAACCCTGAAGAGTCTGGAGACCACTGGCTTAAAGTAATGCTGGCCAAATTATGGAAGATTTCCTAATACATATTTCATTTACTGTATTCTATTTTTTCTAGACTCCTGCAAAAAATGCTGTTCCTGATTTTTACACTTTATGCAGATACTTTTATTTGCTAGTTGCCAATTTTAATTTTTCTTATTTTTAACAGGATTCAAAGTGAAGTAAATTTAGTTCAACTGTTTTAAGTTATTTATCTGCAAGAAAAATGGCTCCACTGAAGGTGCATGGGCCTGTACGGATGCGCAGCATGCAAACTGGGATTACAAAATGGAAAGAAGGAAGCTTTGAAATTGTGGAGAAGGACAACAAAGTGAGTTTAGTCGTTCACTACAATGTTGGAGGAATTCCAAAGACATTTCAGGTACTTCAGATATCAAGGTGTTTTATATGAGCAATGCATGGATTGTTCCCTTTTGTGAACAGCTTTCATCTCAAAGACTACTAAGTATCTCACAGACTTCCCTCTGTTACTGTTTCTTGGTTTTCATTTCTAGAACATTAATCCTTTTGTATAAACATACTTTACAGTATTCAGGTGTATCATTGGGTAGAATGCCAAGGCAGGAGTGGACAAACCAATTATTGGGAAGAAATGAAAATGCTTAAGACATGAAAGTAAAATGAACCAAACACTATATAGTATCTTGTTATTTTGTATTCGCTTTTTTAAACTCTTTTTGCTTATTTGACAAACTTTCAGACCATCTGTGTGGCGATTTATTAGGTCACGTATGCCTTTTCTACTACACTAGTACTTTTTCCAGTGGAAGTGCTGAACATTTCCAGTGTAAATATACCCTTAGTCCAGGTGCAAAACTCTTCACTGTTGTACATCAACTACACTTCTGTCCAGTCTAGGTTATTAGTGTGCCAAGAAACTTGATTTTCACCACTTCCTTTTGGAGCTTTGATAGCTCTTGCTGTCAGAAAAATAAGGTTCATACCAACTATAAGGCGATAAGTAAAATGTGTGCACTTGATGATATTCATATTTTGGGACAGGAAACATTAGGAGGAGTTTTAGGCCTTTTTTCTGTCTTCCGGTTCAGATTAATCAGAAACCTCTTCATCTGCAGATTTGGGAGATCCTACTGTCATGTTATAGAGGCAAATTGAACTAAATCTTTCTCTCGCTTCAGTAACTGGCAGCTCTTCATACTTGTCAAAATTACTTTTTTATTTGTTAGTGGTGTCTAGAAGCCACAGTCAGGTTGGGGCCCCATAGTGCTAGATGCAGATATAAAGTAAAAGATTATCTTTGTCCCAAAGAGACTTTATAATATAGTTTAAACGAGTCACAACTGGTGGCTGGAGAATATGGATGATGATGAATGCTGTTAAGTCATAAGAGTTTTTTGTGTGTTGTAATAGGTTTGACCTTGAATGGTCATGTGGTTGAAATTCTTCTCTGCTGTACTTATTTTAGGGGAGAGTGGAAGATTTGAAGGCCATCCTTAAATTCTTCCTGTACTGAAAATATTTAGTTAACCAAAAAAGCAAGTATTGGGTATAAAATAAGTCTGATGTCAGTACCAGGCAACTTAGTTTAACCAATAGTAAAGAATAGAATTGTCAGACACATAGATGAACATAGTTTGTTGGGAAAAGTCAACATGGTTTCTGTAAAGGGAAATCATGCCTTACTAATCTACTAGAGTTCTTTGTGGGCATCAACAAGCATGTGGACAAGTATCAGAAGGGTAGCAATGTTAATCTGAATCTGCATAAACAACAACACGTCCTGTGGCACCTTATAGACTTGGGCTACGTCTACACTGGCCCCTTTTCCGGAAGGGGCATGTAAATTTCACCAGTCGTAGTAGGGAAATGCGCGGGGGATTTAAATATCCCCCGCGGCATTTAAATAAAAATGTCCGCCGCTTTTTTCCGGCTTTTAAAAAAGCCGGAAAAGAGCGTCTACACTGGCCCCGATCCTCCGGAAAAAGCGCCCTTTTCCGGAGGCTCTTATTCCTACTTTGAAGTAGGAATAAGAGCCTCCGGAAAAGGGCGCTTTTTCCGGAGGATCGGGGCCAGTGTAGACGCTCTTTTCCGGCTTTTTTAAAAGCCGGAAAAAAGCGGCGGACATTTTTATTTAAATGCCGCGGGGGATATTTAAATCCCCCGCGCATTTCCCTACTACGACTGGTGAAATTTACATGCCCCTTCCGGAAAAGGGGCCAGTGTAGACGTAGCCTAACAGATTTATTGGATCATAAGCTTTCATGGGCAAAGACTCACTTTGTCAGATGCATGTACTGATGCATGTGGACAAGGGGGATCCAGTGAGCACAGTGTACTTAGAGTTCCAGGAAGCCTTTGACAAGGTCCCTCACCAAAGGTTCTTAAGTAACTTGTCATGGGATAAGAGGGGAGGTTCTCTCAGGGCTTGATAACTGGTTAAAAGATAGGAAAAAAAGGATAGGAATAATGGACAGTTTTCAGAATGGAGTGAGGTAACTAGTGGGGTCCCACAGGGGTCTGTACTGGGGCCAGTCCTATTCAACATATTCATAAATGATCTGGAAAAAGGGGCAAACAGTGAGGGGGCAACATTTGTAGATGATACTAAACTGCTCAAAATAGTTAAGACCAAAGCAGACTGTGAAGAGCTTCAAAAGGATTTCACAAAACTAGGAGATTGGGCAGCAAAAGGCAAATTAATTTTAATGTTGATAAATGCAAAGTAATGCATATTGGAAAACATAATCCCAACTACACATACAAAATGATGGGGACTAAATTAGCTGTTACGACTCCAGAGAGATTGTAGAGTCATTGTGGATAGTTCTCTGAAAATATCCACTCAACGTGCAGCAGTAGTCAAAAAAGCAAACAGAATGTTGGGAATAATTAAAAAAAAAATAGAGAATAAGACAGAGAACATCTTATTGCCTCTGTATAAATCCATGGTATGCCCACATCTTGAATGCTGCGTACAAATGTGGTTGCCTCATCTAAAAAAAATATATTGGCATTGGAAAAAGTTCAGAAAAGGGCAACAAAAATGGTTGAGGTTTGGAGCAGCTGCCATATGAAGAGAGATGAAAAAGACAGAGATTTTTCATCTTAGAAAAGAGGAGATTAAGAGGGGAGTATGATGGAGGTCTATAAAATCATGACTGGTGTGGAGAAAGTGAATAAGGAAAAGTTACTGACTTGTTCCCGTAACACAAGAACTAGGGGTCACCAAATGAAACTAATAGGTAGCAGGTTTAAAACAAACCAAAAGAAGTATTTCTTCACACCGCGCACAGCGAACCTGCGGAACTCCTTGCCAGAGGATGTTGTGAAGACCAGGACTTTAACAGAGTTTAAAAAAGAGCTAGATAAATTCATGGAGGTTAGATCCATCAATGGCTATTAGCCAGGATGGGTAGGAATGGTGTCCCTAGCCTCGATTTGTCAGAAGCTGGGAATGGGTGACAGGGGAGGGATCGCTTGATGATTCCCTGTTCTGTTCATTCTCTCTGGGGGCACTTGGTATTAGCCACTGTTGGCGGACAGGGCACTGGGCTGATGGACCTTTGGTCTGACCCAGTATGACAGTTCTAAATATGGTGACATCAGTTTCTCCAAATGAAAAACTCAAATCATGGACTGAAGTGCATTATGTCTACACTAGAAACATTATAATGATGCTGCTGTAAAACTTGGTTTCTTAGGATACCAAGAACTGTGATTCATCTGTTTAAAAACATTTTTCTCTATGTACAGGTATTGGTCAGGTGATTTCTTGTAGCTAACTTAGCAGAAAGTGAGAAGGGATATGTGGATGTGAGTGAGTAGTTGACTACCCAGTAAACCTAAGCTTATCGGATAGTGGAGTCGACTACTTGCATTTACCCCCACCCTTACTGCTTTTGTATCAGAGGCAGCAAGGGGGGTGGGAAGCAAGAACCAGTGCTGGGGAAGCTGGCTTAAAAGCCAGAGTACCATCTCTGCCATGCTGCCTGCCCCCTCCTCCCCTGCACTGCAGCCTCTATCAGAGACAGCAGTGCAGAGGTGGGGCAGGGGAGGCGGCTGCAAAGCAGCCCCTGTCTGTGACAGGCCCAGGCTCACTGCGAGCAGAGGCTGCTCTGTAGGCAGGGGCTGCTGCCGGAGCAGTCTGTTTGCAGCAAGCCCGGGGCTGGCTGTGGACAGAGGCTGGCTACGAACAGAGGCTGCTTCACCAGTAGCCCCTGTCTACAGTGGCCGAGCTCTTACTACATTTAAACTGCAGCGCCGCAGCAGAGATAGCTCCCAGACCCAGCTCAAGCCAGGACTGAGCGCCTTCCCCTATCGAGTAATTGTGTAGTCGATACAAATTCTGTCGACAACATGTTTAGCCAGTTACCTGCCTCTTAACATCCTTAATGTGGATTAATTAGGGAGAGGTACTTTTTTTTTTTTTAATGTTACCATTGTATTTGACTTTTGCTGCACTAGTACTTTTAAAATTTATTTAAAACTAGCAGGTTTACCCGGTGGTGCTCAGGTGTGTAACTCCAGGAATGGTTTATTGGGTTTTGTTGGGAACTAAAAGGAGGTGCAGGGAGAGGCCACATCCTGATCCTGTGAGGAGCCATGTGGGAAGGAGAGAGGAGGGTACCCCTAGGCCCAGAGAGGAGCCCTGCGCTGCGTGAGGAGGAGGAGGGAATCTCCACTCTCTAGGTGAAGTGGCCAGGGGTGGGGAATCACTAGACCCCATAGGACCCTCAGATGGGGGGGAGGGGAAATCACATGGGCATGAGGAGGAGGGGAGGGGGGAGTGTGCAGACCCCTGAAGGTGAGGAGGAAACTCCAGGCCCTGTAGCGGGGGGAAAGGGAGAAAGAACAGGCCCTATAGGTGCGGGGAGGGAACCTTACCTGTAGAAAGTGACCTGGACTGCAACACCAAAGCCCCATCTCCAGCCCATCAGTCCTGTGCTGCTGTGGCTGCCCCCAGTACTCACTCTGCAGTATCCCATCCCTACTTGCTGCCCCCAGTAGTCAGTGTGAGGATCGTGTCTCTCTCTGCTCCTCCCTTTCCACTGGCGGGGGGGGGGGGGAACATTCCCGCCACTTATGTTCCCAGCACAACCAAACGCTGACCTTGTCGTAAGGTAGGCTAAGAGTAAGCTGCCTAGCTAATTTGGTGGCCCTAGCTGTTACCATTTAGGAGGAGTTCTTGCATAAACAGATGGATATATAATGAAACAAAGTCAAATTTATATGGAATATACAGCAATCTTTTGGTACTCACTGGTTACCAAGCACTTTTTTTACAACTTGTCAAGAATTTTGTACTTCGAGGGCTAACTATATGAAAATTTGTAAGTCTTGAATTATTAAAAAACTGAGGAAAAGCTGAAAAAATATTCTTAATTGATTAAAAGTTTCTTTAATTTTTATATTTGTAGCAGCTAAATGAAATTTTACTGAGCACTGAGAGAAACAAGAAATATGAATCCAGCGAAGGAAGTTTCAGAATACTGTAAACACTTGAAAATAGGGGTTTGTCAGTGATAGTGTTAGTGCTGTCTTTTCTGAGCAGCATTTTTAAAATTCATTAACCAGATTAACATGAGTTTTAGTTATGACTCGAGGAGAAGGAGGGTTTGTATTTGTATTAAATATTTGTATTTAAATATGTTTTTTTCTTTGTAACTCTTGGACAACATAGTTGGTTTTTGAGTTTTTTGTGGAAGTACTTAATAATTTCTTACAATGATCTCTGTTATAGTCACCTTTACTTTCTTTCCAGCTAAGCCATAACATTAAAACTGTGGTCCTTCGACCAAATGGTGGAAAATTATGTTGCTTGATGCTAACTCTAAAAGATGCCAGCTTCCTGACTATTGATAAAGTACCCTCTAAGGATGCAAACGAAATGAGGATGTATCTGGATGCAGTCCTCCAGGACAGAGTTCATACGAGTAAGTGCAAAGAATGAATTTTGGTAACAGCAGGTTGGATAAAGATAAGATTCTGAATTAGTTTGTGTGTGTTCGGTCACCTTTATTTTGTCTTCTGTTTATTAAAAGTTGTTTATGCCTCGCACTGATTTTGTTTTAATTTTCTTTGGGCCATTGAATTCAGCTTCATTTTAATGTTTATGTAACTTTCTTGCAATGTTGGCATTCGTGGTATTTAATTTTAAAAGTATGCTAGTATTTGAAAAATGATTACCAAATGTTTACCATTTTCAAAGACATGCACAGTTTCCTCTCCTTTCTTTGAACGCTTGGGTTTGGTGCACATTAAGTATACAAACAGTATGAGGAAAATCTATAAACCTTTGCTTTTTAAACCCATGTACGCCTGATATTGTATTACCTGCCATGTATTGATTCTGCTTTTTACATGTACATCTGGTGAGTGTTTTGAAAATCTAATCTTAAATGATTTGTGACAAAGCGAGGGTAAATACAATAACAAGTAGATTAAATGACATGTGCATTTGTTATCAGCTGTGAAACCATCTCAGGGATCTGGCAGCTTTGGAGGTGTTCTGGGCAGCAGGACAACTCAGAAGGAAGCTAACACCAGGCAGTTTCAGTATATAGAAAATCAGGTTTGTTAAACAGTTCGTTTACACTTCAGATCTTTGCTTTTCCCTTCAAATTCCTTTTAATCACTTCCTCTCTTCCCTCTGCCCTCATTTTGCGTGTGACACACATTGTTGTAGCACAATAGTTGATTCCAGTGTCTCAAGCCTTCTGAATCAGGACAGGTTTGGACAGACAGACATGCCATTAGTTGAGACCTTAGTGGGGTAATGGGAGAAAAGTGCATTCCATTCTTAAGCAAAATCTTCTGCATGATCAAGGAATGTCATTGACTGGCTCTTGAAAAGTGCATTATCCCATTATTAGATAGGCAAGTCACGTTGCTGGAGCAGTGTAATAAAGGAGTAAAACACATACTTACGGATCTGCATCCAGCTTAGTTCCAAATGTTTCTGTACGTTTTTCTGCTGAAATACCAAACAGAAGTTGGATACGATAGATACAATGAAAACGCAAAGCTGATGTGTTTGGTAATTGGCAGATTTGACTGCAAGTGACATTTTATATATAAAAATCTTGTCAAACTTTTTTAAAAGCTGGCTCCTCCCAAGCACTGGCTTCGTGGAGCTGCCTCCCCCTAATGCGGCTGCCTCTATCAGAGACAGCAACACGGTAGGGATGGGGGCAGGCAAGACAGAGGCTATGCTGTGGGATGCTGGTGCAGGCTCTATCTGCAGGAAGCTTGGGCGCCAACCCCCGTGGACAGGGGCTGCTGCCACCATGCGCTGCTGCCTCTGACACAGAAGCAGCAGCAGGTGGGAGCCGGTCTGTGCGGGGAGCTGGTTTTTAAATGGTATAAAGGTAGCAGCGTTGGGTGGCAGGGGGCTGCCTGGGAGTGCATTGGCTGCTGGTGCCGACCTTTCCCCCCTCCCCCCCCCCCCCGCCTCCTTCCGGGGACTAATGAATAATTGGGTAAACGCTAAGATTTGGTGTGGTTACATAATTATTAAACAACATCTAACATCCCTACACAGTGATTGCTCACAGAAATTCCAGATCGCCTGCACTGAAAGGTACAGTGTACTCCAGTTTTACCTTAAACTCCCACTCCTATAAACCAAAATTACTTGTGAGCACTTGCAATAAAACAAAAGTAGGTTTATTTAAGAAAAAAATGAAAATGTAATAGAAATAGTGTGGTATACCCTTTTTATTTCCAATACAGAACAAAATCCATAAAACACAACCCTGGGTTTGCATTTATCAATGGTCATCTTTCCTGTCTAATGAGCTAGAGTCTCTTCCTCCCCCTGCTACCAAAATACAGCCTGTTGCGGAGTTGCCTGGTTTCTCAAGAATCAGGGTCCCAATGGTCCTGAAAACACCCCTGTTCCACAAGGGGTTTCCTCAGAGAATGGATACAGAGTGCTTCTCCTTCTCCTGTTATAGTACAAATAGCCACTTGTTTCTAGTCACAGATGCCCCTCCCCCCCCCATCTTATTGTGTGGTGCTCTCTAGAAGTGGGTTTGATTGTTGCCTTAGATGGTTTTCTCTTCTAAGTTTTAGTATTGTGCAGGTCTAAAGAATGTGAGCGTTGCATTGCTCAAACAGGACAGGGTGACATTTCCCCCCTATCCAAGTGGGCCATAGCTTGGAGGAGAAATTAGTCAGTAGAAAATAACGCCCAAGCCTATATAAAGCATACTTTTAGTGTAAATACACTATTCCTTAAATACTACCAATACACTTTCTCATAATCTCTCAATGATTATGAATTTTGACATGTTCTGAGCTTTCTGTATCTTACATGTAACTCTTTATGGATGAATATCCTGTAAGATGTGTTTGGTATAGTGGGATTGTCAGGTCTGAGATAAGAGTTGTTTGCAAAGAACAGAGGATCCTTTGCCAAGGGACCTTGGTCAGTCATTGTAAGTTTCGCTCTGTAGTCAAAGGTTATATAACAACTCTGTGAATGAACCAAGTCAGTCCTTTTAATCCAACCCCAAACTGAAGTTGTTTTAAAATTATTTCCATCAAATTTTCAGTGCTGCTTAAAAAGTTGTAAAATAAAAACTGTGTGGTATGTGGTAACCACTGATGTGGTTTAACCCTGCTGGTTAGTCCCCAAGCCTGAAACCTACCCATATTCCTTAGAATTACCCAGCTATTGATCTTTCCATGATCTTAAATTATTTTTGTTTTTGTTTGGTCAAAAACTACAGGATACTGCTCTTAAAACATGTCTTACTATTATAGCACCTTATTTTATGGCACTCAGAGATGTGCAGTGCTCATCTCTGAAAACCTAAGTCATGGTCTGTATCTGAAAGAATTTAGTGTGCTGTAGACAGCATAAATGGCACTGATAGTGTGGGAACGGAAGAAGGATAAAGTTTGCATGGATACTCTGTTCATGCATGTCCACAATTTAGTGGTTTTATAATGGCTTTTCACATATGCAAACTTTACTCCACCTGAGTAGCATTAAAATATTGTCCTCTTTGCATTTCCCTGTTTTCAGATATTGCATTTGTGGGAGGGACGTGCCAATGCCGCTTTAGAATAACTGTAAAGTAATTTTAATTTTTGATTATTGAGGATTTCCCCTGTTGCATTTTGCAGGTTCCTTCAAAACGAGTGACTGTGGAGGGAAAGGAAGACAATCCATTTCGAAAGGTGCTGGGCAGCCCAAGTAGAGCATCTGTTAAGACTTCCCCAGGAAATGGAACATCTAGCAACAGGGTTAACATTTCAGTGTCTCCCACTTCATCAACTCCTCACAGAACAGGCTTACTGGAAAACCGGTATGAAATAAAGTTCCTTTAATATGCTATCATTAAAATTTAGCGCTACAAATATGTAATCTTAATAGCAATTTACTTTACCTACAAATTCATACAACCCCTTTTGGTTCGTTTTTATAATTTTTTTAATATTGCTTTGAAAACAGTGTTAACTGCATTTCCAACTCATGACTGGTCTAAGGGCTCTGGGAACAACCTAATAAAATTGCTATGTATGCAACATTCTTTGCTGTATTTTATATTATAAACTTGAAAATTGTGAATGGTGAGAAATACAGAGAGCATATATAATGTCTATGGTGAAGGAAGAGGTTTATATATGTCCTTTTGAATTAATGATTCCAGAATTATTTATTCTTGTGCTTTTTTTTAGTGAAAAGAGGAAAAGAACACAGCCCTCCAGTTCAGAGATGAATGAAGATTATCCCAAAGAGAATGATTCTTCAACGTAAGTTACTGCTGATTCTTTCTAGTTTCTTATGTAAATTCCTCCTGCATTTGTCTAACTACTTTTAAAATATGAAAGTCTGATTGAAAAGAATAGTCTGATCTTTTTCTGTCAAAATAATACCATAATATATGTTTGGAAAGGATTTGGGACTAGGTAGTGAAATATAGTCCTGTGCCCTGTAGTGGTGTGCTAATTCTGTGATTGTATATTATCTTCTGACAAAGTGTTTGCCTTGTGAGTTAGCACTAACTGAACACATCTGTAATGGTATTGGATGCTAAATACATATCTGGGATCTTTGGTTATTGGTGGCAGTTTGCCCTTGTTTTGCAAGAAGTGTAGTCTTACTGGATTTGAACTTTGACTAGTAAGAGGTCAAAGCACAAATGGGATTGGTATTTAATTCAGCAGAGATATGTCAGCTATGTGTTGACATGATAATGAGAGGGTTTATTTAATGAATCAGTTACCTAAACTTTTTTGCTGATGAGATTTACATATTTCAAGCTTTATTATAACAAAGGACAATGTGAATTAAATATCTAAGGACATTTAAAAGTGTAACATTAACCAGAAAAAAACCCTGTGCTTCATATAACTGCTCTGACTTCAGCTTTTGTTTCTCTGTAGCAATAACAAAGCTGTGACTGATCCAGCATGGAAGTTTTTAAATAGTAGCAGAGAGAAACAGCTGAATCTGAAACAGTCAGAGGAGATCAGGACATCAGGTAAACACGCATTTTATACAATTTTCTCTGGCCTTGAAAAATGCTGTCTTGCTCCCCTCGTGTCAATTAAGAAAGCTGCTGCAAAAGTAGCTTTCCTATTCTATCGCTTTGACTGTGTCAGCCGTCTTTTTGAAGTCCTCCACTGGCTTCCCCCTCTATTACCACAAACATAAGCTACTTGTATTCACTTTCAAGGCCCTTCCCAGCTTATCCCACCTAGGGATGTTAAAAATTGTGTAAGAGGGTAACCATGTAGCCACTGAAAACCTTAGCAGTTACACGTGCAGTGAGCTCGGCGGTATCAAGCTTAACTTTTATACTTCAGAGCCCACAGCAAAGTCTCCTCAGCAGCGGGGCTGCCAGCCTCTGCCGGCCCGACTCCTGGGAAGGAGGATTACTGCCCTGACGCAACAAAGTCACCTCTCCGAGATTGTAACCGATACCATTGACCGATAAACATCAGCTTATTGGTTAGATGGTTAATCGGTTATACTCAAACATCCCTAATCCCAACCTAACCTATCGTCTCTCATTCACTATTGAATTCTCAACTTCAATTGGCCCTTAATGCCAGTCACATCATGCACTTGTTTGAAAATTCAAGCACCTTTGTGTTTTCTCTCACACTGTCCCTCCCTCCTTCTAGGGAGGAGCTTCCCATAAACATCTGCCACGCTTATTCTTTGTCCTGCAAATCACTCCTTATCTTCCCTTTGCCACCATACCTACCCAAAACTTGGCAATATTTAGAGCATTGGTATGTTGGCACCACTGTCTGTTTTGTTGACGAATGTTGTCACAGGAGAGGTCTTCACTACTGCGCAGAGTTGGTGCTGCTGCGCTCAATGCAGCAGCATTGATTTAGCTGGTCTGGTGAAGAGGTGCTATATTGGCAGGAGAGCATCTCCCTTTGACACAGAGCCGTGTAAGCACTGCGATAATGGGTATAGTTACGTTGACTTCAGTTACGTAGTTATGCTGTTCTAGTTATATACATGGCTTTGATTGATTTACCGTGGTAATGTAGACCAGCCCTCGTTTATTTCTTGTGCTAGCCTCCTGTTGTTTCTTGTGTTATACTTGGACTGGAAGATCTTTGAGGGCAAGAACTATCTTTTTGGTGTGTCTGTACTGAGGATGTAAAAGAGTAGTCCAATGGTCAGCTACCCGATAAGCCTATCGCATTTTCCCTCCCCCATCCCCCTGATAGGACTACTCGCATCCTGCCCTTGCTGCCTCTATATTAGAGGCAGCAAGGTAGGGGAAGGAAATAAGGAGCTGGCTTAAAAGCCGGTTTCTCCAGCAGTGTCTTCGCGGTGGGGTGGGGGCAGGGAAGGCAGAGGCACAGTGGCGCTGTTGCCCTGTCTTTTAAATGTAGTAAGAGCTGGCTGGCTCTTACTACATTTAAAAGGCAGAGCCACAGCAGTCGGGTATCTGGCGCGAGTGGGGACTGCTTCAGACAGTGCTGAAGGGAACTGGCTTTTAACCTGGCAGCTCTTACTACATTTAAACTGCAGAGGTGCAGTGGAGTTAGTTCCTGGGGCTGGCTCACACCACCTCCCAGAGCTAACCCTGCTGTGGCTCTGCAGTTTAAATGTAGTTGGAGCCAGGCACATTTAAACTGCAGAGCTGCAGCAGGGGTAGCAAGCGCCCCATTAGTTGATGGAAATTCCATCGACTGCTCAATTAGCTGATTAATTGCAACTTAACATCCCTAGACTGTACAACAGCTAACACAATGGGTTCTTGGGGCTTGATGATAATACAGAATATTATTACAGGCAGTCCCCGGGTTACGTACAAGATAGGGACTGTAGGTTTGTTCTTAAGTTGAATCTGTATGTAAGTCGGAATTGGTGTCCAGATTCAGCCGCTGCTGAAACTGACCGCCAGTTCCGACTTACATACAGAATCAACTTAAAAACCCCAAGCATCCCCAAGTCAGCTGCTGCTGAAACTGATCAGCAGCTGATTCCAGGAAGCCCGGGGCAGAGCAACTCTGCCTCGGGCTTCCTGTAGTCAGCGCTGGTCAGTTTCAGCAGCAGCTGACTTGGGGACGCCTGGGGCAGAGCAGCTGAGGTGCTGCCGGGTTGGTCCAGTAGCACCCAGAGCGGCGCTGCGGGACCAACCGGCAGCGCCTCAGCTGCTCTGCCACAGGCATCCAGAGAAAAGCCTAGTCTGCTGGGGGGGGGGGGGGGGGGGGGGGGGGGTACTGGCTGCGCCCCCCCCCCCCCCCCCCCCCCAGCAGACCAGGAAGACGCGGGCAGCGGACCGAGACGCACCGCGGTCCCGCCGCCCGGGTCCTCCGCGGCTTTGCTCCCAGTCTCCCTGGTCTGCTGGAGACCAGCAGACCAGGGAGACGGGGAGCAAAGCCTCTGAGGACGCCGGCAGAGGGACAGCCGCGGCGCGTCTGGGCTGCCCCGCTGCCAGCTTCCCCCAAGGCTTTGCAAAGCCGCGGAGGGGCTCGGGCAGCGGAGCAGGCTAGGCGCGCCTGGGCTGCCCCGCTGCCCGAGCCCCTCCGTGGCTTTGCTCCACGTCTTCCTGGTCTGCAGACCAGGGAGACGCGGAGCAGCTTTTCTCGCCCCGGAGTACACGGGCGGCGGGACCACGAGGTCCCGCAGTCCGTGTCCTCCCGGGCGAGAAAAGCCCCGTTCGTAACTGCGGATCCGACATAAGTCGGGGACTGCCTGTATTCTTGAAATGGAAATGTAGGACTAAAGGGGACCTAGACAGGTCATAATAAATAGTCCTGACAAGTCAAGGTACATAAGTGTCAGTCATAGATTCACCCCCCCTTTTAGAACAGGGTGGAGAACCTGCCAGGGGACGCTGACCTGCAGAAAAAAATCAGTCATAGGCCACACTCAGCTCCAGGGGCTGGGGGAAGAGGCGTGTGGGTGAGCGCTTGGGGCTTCCCTTAGGCTTTTAGGGCTACTAACTTTCCTGGCTGGAGAAATGGAATCCTGTCTGTCCGCTTGGGAAAGTTGGCAACCCTTTATTGGGGTGTGGCCAAAAACAAGGGGTTTGGGCTGTAGGAGGGGGCTTTAGGCTGGGGCAGAGGGTTGGAGTGTGCAGGTGGGCTCAAGGCTGGGGCAGGGGGTTGCAGCTCCCAGATTCTGAAGTGGCTGGCACGTGTCCCTGCAGCTCCTGGTGGGGGAGCAGGGGCAGAGGGGGGGAAAGCAGCTTCACACACTCCTCTCATCTGCAGACACTGCCCCCACAATTCCTGGCCAGTGAGAACTGTGGGGGCAGTGTTTGCAGGTGAGGGTAGCATATGGAGCTTCCCGACTGCTGTGAACTGGTGCTCGCAGCTTCAGTCCCACGTGTGTGTGTTGGACGGGGGGGCGGGGGGGGGGGAGGGAAGAGCGTTGCTGAGGCTGAGTTGCATTGTGGACACTTGGCACAACCTGGATGAAATTAAGTAGTGGACTTGAGGTTTCCTCACCCCTGTCTGAGCATCTTAGAAGTGTAAGCATTTGTTCAGTGCCTAACTACCTTGACAGTTGGGAAGTTTTTCTAATGTCCAACTTAAACCTCCCTTGCTAGCATCTTAAGTCCATTGATTCTTGTCCTATCACCAAAAGTCAATGAGAACAATTTTTCAGTCTTCCTTGTAACAGTCTTTTATGTTCTTGAAAATTGTTTCCCCTAAGTCTTCCCTTGTGCAGACTGAAAATGTTTTTTCTAATCTTCCCTTATGGGTCATGTTTTCTAGACCTTTAATACGTTTTATTGGTGTCCTCTGGCCTTTCTTCAATTTGTCCACATCTTTCCTGAAATGTGATGCCCAGAATTGGACACAATATAGTACTCCAGTTGCAGCTTACCAGTGTAGAATGGAAGAATTACTTATCTTGCTTTATGGCACTCATATTGATACATTTCAGAATGCTTTTTACTTTTTTTGCAACAGTGTGACACTGTTGACTCATGTTTAGATTGTGGGTCCACTGTAACTCCCAGGTTCATTTCCTTCCTACGCAGTCATTTTCCATTTTATAGGTGTACAATTGATAGTTCCTCCCTACTTAAAGCACTTTGCATTTGACCTTATTGAATTCATCCTATTTACTTCAGCCCATTTCTCCAGTTTGTCCAAATCATTTTGAATTTTAATCCTATTCTCCAAAGTACTTACAATCTCTCCCAGCTTTGTATCATCCTCAAGCTTTAAAAATGTACTCTCCATACCATTATCTAAATCATTGATGAAGATGTTAAACAGAACAGGACCTGGTACCAATCCCTGTGGGACCCCACTTGTTATGCCCTTCCAGCTTCACTGTGAAGCATTGATAACTACTCTGTGGGAATGGTTTTCCAACCAATTATGCAACCACATTCTGGTAGCTCCATATAAACTATATTTCCCTAATATATGTATGAAGAGGCCAGGTGGCACAATCTCAGAAACCTTGCCAAAGTTAAGATCTACCACATCCACCGCTTCCCCCATCCATAAGGCTTGTTGCCTGGTCAGAAAAAGCTATTAGATTGCTTTGACATGGTGTGTTCTTGACAAATCCATGCTGACTGTTGCTTATCACTTTATTATTGTCTAGGTGTTTGTAAATTGATTATTTGCTCCATTATCTTTCCAGATACTGAAGTTAAGATGATTGGTCTGTAATTCCCCTCATTGTCCTCATTGCTCGTTTTTATATATTGGGTCTATATTTTTCCATTTTTCACGCGTTTTGGAAGATAATCATTAATGGCTCTGATATCTCCTCGGTCAGCTTTTTGAGTATGCTAAGATGTAATTTATTGCAATTCTTAACACTGAGAGCCTTTATTCACAAAAGGGAATTAATTTATTTTCTTTTTTTATGAGAAACATTGGTGCAGAATTAAAAATGTGAACATGCTTTATTTTGATATTGCTCGGACTGTATAATTATTTTGCTAGTTGAATACGTAAGGTTGATGCTGAAGTAATGAGTGAAGTCTTTTTTAAAAAAAAGAGAGGTTTTAAAATGACTTCATAATTAGAGAACCAAGTTCTCTGTTTATCTGCATGTACAGGTAGTCACAGTAAATTTCCCTGCATATCCAGGTGGCCTTGACCTTTGCATCTTCCTTCCCAAAGGCATGATGAAAGTGAACAATAATTTTCTGTACAAGCTAGTTTATATTTAATAGACATACTTCTGTCTTGCAAGGTTATGATTTTATGTAGCAACATTTTATAATTTGAATCACTGGGGTGTTAAGAGTACATCTCATTTAAATAATTTTGTTTTGCTTCCAAATGAACATTAATTTACAACAAAATGGAGAGTGGGAACATAAACTTTTAATTTTTCAGTACAAGGTATTCACTTTGGATGTTGCATCCGCTGTGTTGAAAATCATAGCTAAGAAGGGGTGTGTGCGTATGCCTTTTCATGTATTTATCAGCTGTTCAAACATATTACATTGTTTCACTACTTACTTCTACATTTTTAACAGCCTTTTTGAAATGAGAAAATCAGAATGTCCAGGTGGAGGGAACAAGCCCATTTAGTTTAGAACTTTAGCTTATAAGAAAAAAAACTACATGGTCTCAAGCTGCAGTGGGAGAGGTCCAGGTTGGATATTAGAAAAAAACTATTTCACTAGGAGGGTGGTGAAGCACTGGAATGGGTTACCTAGAGAAGTAGTGGAGTCTCCATCCCTAGAGATGTTTAAGTCTCGGCTTGACAAAGCCCTGGCTGGGTTGATTTAGTTGGGATTGGTCCTGCCTTGATGGCCTTCTTAGGTTTCTTCCAACTTTATGGTTCTGTGATTCTGTGCACATAGTATTTCGAGCTAGTGCTTTCTTCATTACACAATTCTGAAAAAATGGCTTGGTGAAAAGATTTTTAACCCTTTATCATATTAAGTATAGTCATTTACCTTCCTCAAATAGAGTTCATAGTTAGGATGTTAAATACCAACTAATTGACTAATCAAATAGTCAATTAATTTTGCATTGACTATTCGATTAATCAATAGGGCGCCTCCGCCTTTGAAATGTAGCAACAGTTGTTGCTACACTTCAAAGGCAAAAGCGCCGCGTGCAGCCTGATGATCAGCTCCCCGCGGCATTTCAAAGCAGCAACACAGCACGGAGCACAGGGTCAGCAGGGGAGTCCCCTGCTGATTCCAGGCTCCATGCAACACTGACACTTTGAAATACCGCATGCAGCCTGGGGACACCCCAGCTGGCCCTGGGCTGCATGCTGCATTTCAAAGCGGTAGTGCCACACGGAGCCCGGGGTCTGGCCCCAGGCTTCAAGTGGTGCTGTTGCTTTGAAGTTCTCCTCTCCTCCCCTCCTCCCCCCCCCCCCCCGCTGCCTCTTTCTGATAGAGGTAGCAAGTGGGGTGGGAAGCAATTAGTCAACTAGCCTATTGACTAGTCCTTCACATCCCTAGTTCATAGCTGAGCTTCTTGGAAAAATAACGAACTTTTTTTCTGTTGCTTTTCAAGGGGTTTTGCCTCTACAATCATCCTCCTTTTATGGTAGCAGGTCTACATCAAAGGACTACTCCACTGGCAATTCCAACCTGGACAGGTAGGCACGACTCTATAATGTTTATCCCTGCAGGACAAAACTGTTTTTCAGGAATTTAGGCATTTGAATTTTCATGTTTACCAAATGATATACATATTTTATTCATGAAAACAAATACATCTCATTTTTGTAAAACAGATAATGCAGGATTGCTGAAATGTGCTATATTTTTGTACAAAGACTTCGGTTGTTGTGTGGTCTGTATGCCCATTGGGCTAGATGAACTTCCTAAAAGCTCCTAAGCAAATCTGCATGTTGTAAGCTTTCCCCAAGAAAAGCATTGGTTGCATCAGAGCCATACACAGCAGACTTCTCTGTTGAGAAGCTTTGCTGGTGCTGAGTAAAGAAGTCACCGAGTCAGTGAAGATCAGAGACCCAGATTCAGTTCTGTTGGCCTGATTGTTTAACACCATGTTACTTGAAGGATTTGGAAGAATCTGGGATCAGAAACAAGCTCTGCAGGAAGAGTGGATGTTTTTAACTGTCACGTTTAGATATTTTAAACTCTAGAATTCCAGATTGAAATCCCATCAAGACTGAATCAGCCTTCGGCCTTTCCAAATAAACTTGGATTATTTTTATAAGCACTAGTTACATTCCAGTAGTGCAAGATTGAGGCTACTTTGTGCTAAGTACCAAACATATTTCCTGCCCCCAAATATTAGGCCAAAAGATAAGGAGGGAGGAAATATTCATACTTTAGAGATGAGTAACTGAGGTATAGCGATCAAGTGACTTGCCCGGGGTTTCCATTGGAAGTTAGCGGCAGAGCCATGAATTCAAATTAGATCTCCTGGGTTGTGGTCTAGTCTGGTTTAATTTCAAAACCATCCTTCCCAGAGCTTACTGTGTAGGGATTTGCCAATGGTATTTTAAAAGCCAAAGGCTTGTCTGTTGTTGGGTGTTCAGTGTTTTCCCTTCCCATATGTAGGCTGCTATTTTGCAATGTAGCATGCGTCAGTTGTCTGCCTGGCTGCTGCCCTTCATTACAAAGGCGACACCATTTTATTAGTGAATTGATTCCTGTATGAGAGTCCTGTTTTGAGATTCTTCAAGTCATAATCTAATAAAGGTAGAGTAGGGCAGCCTTCTCTCCTGCAACTCAATCCCATTTAAATTGCCATGAGTAAGTAGGCAGCTCCTTGTCAAGAGCTATGGGTAAGACTGATTCGGTTGTCATTTTTATCATTGGTTATAATTGTTGTCTTTGCCATTTCTTGAAAGAATAATGCGGTCAAAAGCTTACATTGTATGTTTTTTTTACACTATGGGTCTAGCTAGGGGTGTAAAAATGCATTTAAAAATGTAACTGTGTACATGTGAAAAATCACAGCGGATACACGCGCTGCAGGCCCTGAAGTATAAAGCTTAAATAAATAAATATAAATAAGTATATGTAAGCTTTATACTGCAGAGCCCACAGCACTATGAGTTTTAGCAGCTACGTGATCACATTTTTAAATGCATTTTTACATACTTAGCTAGACCTAAAGAATATGGGCGTCTGTCTGGGCCCACTCCAGACGGGCTGTTCTGATGGTCCCCGTGGGGCTGGAGCAACTTCCTGCCTGGGGCAGGCAGCGAGCTGCTCCAGCCCCTACCGGTTAACTCACCATTAAGGGTGAGACTTACAAGCTAACCTTTTACATCCCTAGGTCTAGCATATCAAGTCAGACACCCTCAGCCAAAAGAAGCTTGGGGTTTCTCTCTCAGCCTGCCCCACTCTCTGTTAAAAAAATGAGATCTAATCAAGACTACACAGGATGGAACAAACCTCGAGTGCCGCTTTCCAGCCACCCACAGCAACTGCAAGGGTAAGTTTCAGCTACTTCGATATCAGCCTTTTTTGCCCCCCCAGTTATGTGAGCAGACTCAAGTATACTAATTGGATAGAAACAAATTCAAGGCCTGATTCTGAAATCAGGGAGAATTGTGCCTGAGTAAGGAGCCCTTTCCCAGTTTGGGAAAAGGAACATTGTTAGCCAAAATGCTAACCTGAGAACTTAGTAAGTAGTTGATACAGTGAATCCAACAAACTTGTGGAAGGAATAAGCTTATTTGAAAATTATTCTCTGTATGAAATGAGTGATCACAGTATTTTCATGTTTAGATTGTATAAATACCCGTAGAGTCTAGGCAGCTTAGCCTGACAGACAAAATTGAACAAATAAGAAATGGAACTAATGGTCTGAGGGGAGGAGCTATGTTGGAGCACAGCACATGCCTTGATAGGTCAGTGTTCAATCGTATCTTTTGTTTCTTTTCAGGTTTTCAAACTTGGGAAATACCTGCTACATGAATGCCATTTTGCAGTCCTTGTTTTCAATTCAGTCATTCGCTAATGATTTGCTTAAGCAGGGTATCCCTTGGAAAAAAATTCCACTCAATGCACTTATCAGGTAAATGTTAATTTGCTTGGGTGGGAATTTTTTTTATGATAACTTTGTTTCTAGAGCTTGGGGTGAATTTGTAGGGCATGATGCTTGAGTACGGCATGTAGGAGTTCATTGTGCCTTAAACCCTGGCTGTAATGTAAAATTAGGAAATCAGCACACAATTCTAGCTCTCTTTGAAAATCCATCATAATTTGGGAATTTATAAATTACTGCAGGACAGATTTTAGACACATAAAGTAGCTTGCATAGGAATTGATACACCAGTGCCACACCAGTGGTCTGTCTAATTCAGACATTGGCAGAAATAGTTGCCCCAGAAAAAAACAGAAGTAAATCCATAAGACAGATATGAAACCTGTTCCCAATAGAGGAAGCTGCTTCTTAGTCCCAGGCAGTTGATAGTTGATGTATGCTCTAGCACATGAGGGCTTATATGTTTTATACTTTTTTGTTCTTAATGTAACTGTAGAGGTTTATTGTTCATAAAGACTTCTAATCTTTTTTTAATACTGCCAAGCTTTTGGTTGGTCTCAGTTATACCTTGTGGCAGTGAGTTCGATGCTGGGTTTTAAACAGCACATGAGTTGTGCTGTGTAAAACAGTTTAGTCTCTTACCAGTTTTGATTATGTTGCCTTTCAAATTTCACTGACTATCCCTTGGTTCTTGTATTATCAGAAAGGGCAAATGGTGTTTGATCTACCCTCCTTTGACCATTCAGTATTTTAAATACTGCTATCCTTATTTGTCCCATTTCCTAGTTAAATGGTTCTAGTCTTAATTTCTCCTCCTATGGAAGGCATTTTATATATCTGTAATTGCTTTTGTTGTCTGTCTTCAGACCTTTTCTATTTCTGTTAAATCTTTCTTCAGCTCCTTGAACTCTTCCTGCACTGTTTTGGACTAACTTGGCAGTTCTATATGCCATTTGAAATGTTCTTTTGCCAGGATTTGCAGTAAGACCTCTCTTTGGCCTTAGGATGACAGGTTTCAGAGGTAGCAGTGTTAATCTGTTTCAGCAAAAACATATCCAGCGTCACTTTGAAAACTAGATGTTCTTATGATGTACTCTTTCATGAGTTGCAACTCACTTCATCAGTTGCATTACGTGAAATTAAACAGTAGGGACACGGAGATGGGAGTGTTACACCAGGGCTAATTCAGTTGGGGTGGGTGTGAATAAGAAGGTGAGAATACATCAAGTGGAAAATTAACTTCTTGTACTGAGGGCTGTTCCCAGCTCCTATTCAGACCAATTCTGATGGTGTATCAAATTTGCATATGAATTCCAGCTCAGCAGTTTTATGTTGCAGCTCATTTTTGAAGGTTTTTTTGCTTGAGGATGGCAACTTTCAAGTCTGTAACTGTGTGTCCAGGGAGGTTAAAATATTTTCCCACTGGTTTTTGGATGTTCCTATCTTAATGTCTGATTTGTATCCACGTAGTCTGTTGCATAGAGACAGCCTGGTTTGCCCAGTGTACATGGCAGAGGGGCATTGCTGGCACATGTCACATTAGCAGATGTGCAGGTGAATGAGCCTGCGGTGTGGTGGTTGTGGTTAGATCCCATGATGGTGTCACTAAGGTAGAAAATTGTGTGGACGTTCCTCCTTTGTTTAGTTTGGAAAAAAGAAGATTAAGGGGGGACATGATAGCGGTTTTCAAATATCTAAAAGGGTGTCACAAGGAGGAAGGAGAAAATTTGTTCCTCTTGGTTTCTGAGGACAGGACAAGGAGTAATGGGCTTAAAGTGCAGCAGGGGAGGTTTAGATTGGACATTAGGAAAAAATTCCTAACTGTCAGGGTGGTCAAATATTGGAATAAATTGCCAAGGGAGGTGGTGGAATCTCCCTCTCTGGAGATATTTAAGAACAGGTTAGATATCCATCTGTCAGGGATGGTGTAGACGGAGCTTGATCCTGCCTTGAGGGTGGGGGGCTGGACTCGATGACCTCTCGAGGTCCCTTCCAGTCCTATTATTCTATGATTCTAAGTGTGGACAATGTGGACAGAGTTGGCAACTGGGTCTTTTTCAGGGATTGACTTCTGGATTAATGTTTCTGTTACGTGGTTGGTGGCATATGATTCAGGTTGTGGGCAGGAGAGTGGTCTGCAAGCATGCACTGGCCTGCCTCCCAGGCTTTGTCTACACTGCAGGTTTTTTGCACAAGCAGCTTTTTGCGGAAGAGATCTTCTTGAGCAAAAGCGCGTCCACACCTCAAAGGAAGAGAGCATCCACGCTGCATGGACGCTCTTGCGCAAGAAAGCTCTGATGTCCGTTAACAGAATGGCCATCAAAGCACCTGTGCTTTTTCTGATAGGCTCTTTTTGTGCAAGAAACCTCTGCAGAACGTCTACACGTGCCTTTTTGTGCAAGAGCTGTAGCACAAAAAGGAGTTATTTTTTCATGGGGAGAGGAATAACTCTACCAGAAAAAGCCCTCTGTACTGTGTTTTTGTGCAAAAAAAAAAAAAAAAAAACGCACTTGAGGTGTGGACGCTCTCCCAGTTTTTGCACAAAAACCTTGTCATGTAGACATAGCCTCAAAGTCTGGAAGCAAGGAATCAACTAGACTAGGTTACGTACGTCTAGACTACAGGCTTGCACAAGAAGCTTTTTTCGGAAGAGATCTTCCGTAAAAACTTATTGCAAAAGAGCGCGTCCACACTGCAGAAGCGCATCGAAAAAGCGCATTGATGTGCTGTTTCGAAAGATAGCGTCTAGACCTGTGGTCACCAACCAGTAGATCGTGATCTACCGGTAGATGTCAGTGGCTCTAAGAGTAGCTCTTGAGCCCTCTCTGAACTGCACGCCTGCACAGTACATTTACATTTGAGTTCCTCATTTGAGGAGCAGCTACTCACCGAGCAACAACACAGGTGAGTAGCTGTGTGGAATGGTGGGAGCTGTGAGGTCGGGAGGGCTGAAACATCCCAGCCAGCTGACTGTGGCTTTCAGCTGAAAGAGGCTGCCCTGCGCTCCAGCTGATCAGCAGCTTCTCCTCTGCGCCTGCCCACGTGGAGCTTGGCGCACCCTGGCTGAGCGCCATGGCTAGCTGGCCGGGCAGCCACTTCCCTTCGCTCCCGCCCGGCTGCCCTGCGCTCAGCCCAGGGAGGCTGCGTCTAGCTCCAGCTGTGCTGGAGCAAGCTTCCCAGGCTGAGCGCAGGGCAGCCGGTCGGGAGCGAAGAGAAGCGGCTTCCTGGCCAGCTGGCCATGGCGCTCAGCCAGCGTGCACCAAGCTCCACGTGGGCAGGCACAGAGAGGAAGCTGCTTGATCAGCTGGAGTGCGGTTCAGCCTCCTCTGGGCTGAAGGCCACAGCTAGCTGGCCAGGCAGCTTCTTCTCTGCACCAGCCCACGTGGAGCGTGGTGCACCCTGGCTGAGCACCACTTCCAAATGTTGAAAAACCTCTTCCAAATGTTGGAAAAACCTTTTTAAAAAAGCAGCAGTATAAGGATTGGGGATAGCAAGTGATGGAGAGGAGGAGAATAGAGAGGGCGGGGCTTCAAGGAAGGGGCGGGGCTTCAAGGAAGGGGCGGGGCGGTAGATCTTGGCTTGGTCTGTCATTTAAAAAGTGATCTTGGATGTAAAAAGGTTTGAGACCACTGGTCTAGACTGCCTGGACGCTGTCTCACATGTAAGCAATGACTGCTATGGACTGAATGGCCACCAGGGCACCTGTGCTTTTTCCTCTTCCCTCTTCCCCATCCATGCTCACCTTTTTCTGAAAGAGCTCTTTCGCAAAAAGGTATTCTTCCTCGTAGAATGAGGATTACCAGTGTCAGAAAACCCCCTCTGTTCTTTCGATTTACTTGCGAAAGAATGCAGTTGCAGTGTGGACGTTCCTCAAGTTTTGTGGGAAAAACAGCCGTTTTTCCGACAAAACTCTGTAGTGTAGACATTCCCTAGGTTGTAAGGTTTTAAGCCTTCATGGTGTATTGGAGAGGTTTTAGCTGGGGCTGTAGGAAATAGCCATTGGCATTCTGTTGCTTTCTTCATGGAATCTGTCCTATAGTAGGTAACTTCTGAGAGGCAGGCCAGTCATAGTCCTTGTTGTTTTGGCCTTAGGATATCAGTCATAGAATAACCATGTTGTGGAGACTTTGTCTACTATTACTTCCAAGCCCAGATAAAGTAAAAAAAAGATTTTCGGAAGACCAACTTGGGGCTCTCAACTAAATCCTGTTCTGTCCGAGGGGATATTGTGCATATATTTCCTCTTGTAATTGTATGAATACACCATAAAGCTGCACTAAAGGTGGTGCTCTATAGCTTGGCAGGCAAACTATGTAGATACATTATAATGTGACACATTATAAGAAGATCTTCTGGTGGAGGGCCATGTGTGATTGTAGTTGTACAAGACTGATTTGAATGCTTTATAGTGTCTGCCTTCTGTGGCTTTCTTTCAGGCAAATTATTTTAACAAATTTAGTTTTCTTTCCTTTTTCATATATCGCTTGAATGCATGCATACTGCTGCCTTCTACAATATGAAGAGTTCATGTATCTGCTTATATAAAATCTGATTGTGTAGATTGTTCTGCTTTGAATGTATTGTTCTAAGGGTATCTAATCTATCCATTGAAGATCCCTATGAAATTAACTAAATCACAGTAACTGAAGGGTAGGGAAGATCACACTTTAGTATTAATAAAATTACCAACAGCAATGGTTTATCTAAGTGAAAACAAACTTTCATCTTGCCAGATTTCTTCAGCCTCTGTTACATAAATGAATGAAGCTGTATGTTGCAACTTCTTGGATTGCAAAAAGAAATAAGACTTTCATCTGGGGGAGTGGAATTTACAAAAGTGTTTGTTGCCATGAGAATTAGGGATAATTATCTGTTTATTTTAATAGGAAGTTATTTCATGAGATATTTTACATACATTTCTAATAGTGGTCTTTAAATTTGATGAATTTTTAAACACAGAGTGCCACTGAAATGATTGTATCAGCAGTAATGTTTTAAAATTCTTGTAGTCTTAGGGGGTAGGGACTAGGTATTTTAAAATGCAGATGGGGGGTGGTGGTAAACGTATAACCGCTGAAAATTTCCACTGTATCAGAGGCAGCAGCATGGGGGGGACAGGTGGGAGCTAGGGATGAAATAGTGTAGTTGATTAACCAATAAGCAAAAGCTTATAGGTTAATGTTATAGACTACATGCATTTCTTCCCCCCAACCTCCCACCTTGCTACTACATTTTATTATCAGGCTGGCCAGCAGCCCAGCTCAGTTCTGGCTTGTGCTGGGTCCAAGACCTACCTCTGCTGAGGCTTTACATTTAAAGTGTATTAGGAGCCAGGCGGGCAGGCAGCCTGGCTCAGTTCCGACTTGCGCTGGATAGGGACTGCTGCCTCTAATACAGAGGCAGCAGCGCAGAGCAACAGGCAGCCAGTCTATGAGGGGAGCTGAATTTTAAACTAGCTCTCCTCACAGTCCAGCTGCTGCCTGCCATCTGATACAGAGGCAGCAGTGCAGAGCGGCAGGGGGCTTCTCAGAGAGGGGCCAGAGTCCACCGGCTACCAGCCTCATCCCCGGGGACTACAGAATTCATGAGGTTAATCGACTATTTAATTAACCGATATTTGACATCCCCAGTGGAGAGCCGACTTTTAAGCCTCCCCCACTGCTTCCTCTGGTGCAGCAGGGAGAGTGGGGAGAGGAAAGGAGGAGACAGCTCCCTTGGCTTTTAAACTGACTCCCTGTGTGTACTGGCTCCTGGCTGCCCCCCTGTACTGCTGCCTCTGTTTCAGAGGCAGCTGTGGGGGAGAAGGGTAGGCAGTTCCCTAGGAGCTGGTGTTCACAGGGAGCCTGCTTAAAAGCCTGCTCCCCAGGAGCACCGGCTCCTGCCTGCTCCTCCCCCACTTCCCTTGCTGCCTCTGATAGAGGCAGCAGTGCACAGGTTGGGGAGGGGGTTTGTGTGTAACCAAGTTCACTGGTTAACCGTTTAAACGTATATACTGTCACATCCCTAGTAGGGACAGATTGTGGGATGTTATACAAGTTGAATCTTGTCTGCTTCATCCCTTAATGGAAAACAGACTTGGCAAATGTTTTTTAGAGAGGAATCTTCAGGTTTTACACCACCTACCATAAGATTTGGAAAGTCAACCAATCAACTTCTCACTGCATTAATTTCTTCAGACGCTTTGCCCATCTGCTTGCTAAAAAGGATGTTTGCAGCCCTGAAGTAAAGAAAGAGCTGCTCAAGAAAGTGAAAAGTGCCATTTCAGCTACTGCAGAGAGATTCTCAGGTTACATGCAAAATGTAAGTGCTCTCTCTTTAAAAGCTGTAAGTTGAATGGATAGTTATTATCCCAGTTTGTGGTTATAACATAACTTTCATGTGATCCTATCTAAGACAATTGTATTGAGAGGCTGTATGTTTGTATCTGTGTTTTTACTTACACTCGTATAGTAGAGAGATTGAAAGCAGGACACGCAGAGAGTCATTTTAATCTAAAGAATTTACATCATTTCTAGGATGCACATGAATTTTTGAGCCAGTGTTTAGATCAGCTGAAGGAGGACATGGAAAAGTTAAACAAAACTTGGAAGAGTGAGCCAGTGTCTGGTGAAGATAACTCTCCAGGACGGGCCTCTGATGACATCTCAGCCACCAAAATTTATACTTGTCCAGTTATCTCTAACTTAGAGTTTGAGGTTCAACATTCTATCATATGTAAAATGTAAGTATTTTTGAGAGAGAATACTTTTGAAGTCCAAGAAGTAAAAGTTTTTCAGGTGGAGGGAAGTATTGCCATATTCTCTGAGCTCATTCATCCACAAACCATCTGACCATGTGTAGTACTAAGCAGTTTCCTTCTTTTCCTACATATGATATAAGCAGAAATGAAAACGTTTCAAATGCTTGAAACTGCACAGGAAGATTGTTCTTAAATGTCGTCATAGGGCAAACCCTCACACCACACGGCTCTTTAACACTTTTGCCCAGCGGCCTACTAGCTTTTAAACCTCTTTTTTGCAAGAAAGAGAACGTAGTTTCTCAGTGTAGGTGCTTTCTTGTTTGCTTTCCTATCTATGCCAACTAGACAAGGTCAGGGCTTTACAGCAGCAAGGGGCTTGTTCCCAGAAGTGGGCAGGCTGCATTTCCTCCATCTTTCTTCCATGGTTTTCCTGTGGCTCCATAAGGAGCTGTGCCTGTGGCGGCTACAGGGTGTGTTGAATTGGCACATCTACCTGGTCATTCACCCTATATGGCCAGTACCAGTTACGTTTGGTAGTGTGCTAGTGTTAATGCCATTCTAGACAACTGGAGTTGATTTGTGTGTCTCATGTTGGGCTGTTAAAAGTTGTATGATACCAACTTGAGTCCAGTTTTTAGATCCTGAAATGAAATTAAGGTTTTTAAAGGTGCACTAATATTAGTATTTCATTTAAAAAAAATCAGATTTCCTTTTGCTGTCTCAAGGGCTGTGTCTACACTGCACCCCTTTTCCGGAAAAGGGATGCAGATTAGACACTTTGGAATAGCAAAATCCGCGGGGGATTTAAATATCCCCCGCGATATTTGCATTAACATGGCTGCCGCTTTTTTCCGGCTTGGGGATAAGCCGGAGAAAAGCGACAGTCTAGACGTGATTCTCCGGAAAATAAACCCTTTTCCGGAGGATCTTTTAGGAATAAAGAGAATTATTTTCCGGAGAATCACGTCTAGACTGCCGCTTTTCTCCGGCTTATCCCCAAGCCGGAAAAAAGCGGCAGCCATGTTAATGCAAATACCGCGGGGGATATTTAAATCCCCCGCGGATTTTGCTATTCCAAAGTGTCTAATCTGCATCCCTTTTCCGGAAAAGGGGTGCAGTGTAGACACAGCCAAGGTGTTTGGCTGACTTCTTTCCTCCCAAGAGAGTTGATGCAGATAGGAAGGCTTTCAGATGAGCATGATGATTTTCCTATAGGATAGATCCCTTGATGACTCCAAAGTACTTGTTAGAGTTTGGGCTCATGCTTGCTCTCAACTGTTATTCACAGGAAATCTTTCTTTAAAACAGGGGTGGGGAACTTCAGGCCTGGGGGCAGGATGTGGCCCACAGCTTGCCTGGATCTGACCACCAAGACTCAGCACTGGGGAATCCATGCTGGTGCTCCAGCCCCTCTGCCACCCACCCACAGGACTGGAGCACACAATCTGCTAGCCTAGGCCCTCTTAGGCTCTTGTGTGCAAGGGGAATGGGGGGAGTGTCTTTCTCCCTCTGTCAGGGGCTTCTCACTGTGCTTTTCACTTGTGTGCAGCCCCCTCCTGATTTTTCTGTGGGTCAGTGGCCCCGACCCAAAATAGTTCCCCACCCCTGCTTTAAAACATGAAAATATCAAATCCAGGTTCCAAAACTGAAGTTGTAAGTTCAGTCCAGTGAGAGACTTTATCATCTTGATGAGTTAAAATGGGCACAATATGTCTATGTGGGTAAAATTACTGTGAAATAAACCATGTAAGCTGTGAGATATTTCCAGCTTATGCATAAGTAAAATGTGTGCTTTTTTAATTATAGGTGTGGTGAAACGGTCACTAAACGAGAACAGTTCAATGATCTTTCCATTGATCTTCCCCGAAGAAAGAAATTACTTCCATCTCGGTCCATCCAGGATTCCCTTGATCTCTTTTTCAGGGTACATAATGCTTATTTATTACTATTCACATCTATCTAACACTCACATATTATATCAATATATATTTAGAGTATAGCAGTATTCCGTTCTGTGTGTTTCCATGCAATGGGAGGGGTATTCTTACAAATCATTTTATTGGGTCTTTAACAGGGGTTGTAGGCATACAGACTATCCAACCTTGGAGTCCTTTGTATGGATTGTGTGAAAGCAACACACTAACGCTTTTCATTTTAAAATACTGTGTAGACACAAACTGATACTCACAGTTCCCCTATGATGCACGTTATACTTAAAAAAAAAATAGGGAGATTAAAGTACAGACAAATTATGTAAATCTAGAGAAGAGTCTACCTCAGGATTAGAACTCAGAAGTTATTGGCTATCAGTCCTGTGCTAGGGTGGTTGGACAGCTAGTCTGTCTTTTTAAAAATCAGTACAGAGAAAAGAGGCCATATATATCTGTTTATTTAAAAGTAGTTATAGTATTTGAAATATCTAGATGCATACATAGCAAATAGAGGTTGTTCAAAACAGGAGATAAATATTTCCTGTGAAATTCACAATACTGCATTTTGTTAAGAGTCCCCTGTGAAATCAAAACTGATCAGTAGTAAGATATTTTAATCTGTGAAATCTGCTCTGCTCCCTTTTATATACGCTAGTCTTCATTTTATTATGAAACACTGCTTGGAAATTCAGACTTAGAAAGGATAAGGCTGAATAACAAACCCATTGATTATACTTGAGATACAGACCATCCTTAATAAAAGAGTAGTGGTGTGGTCCTGACCTCTGACTACAGAAATTAATTATATAAATAACAGCCAGTGTCTAAATATTGCTCTTGTCTGCATATTCCTTGCACAATACTTTTCATCTCCTCTAGCTATCTGTGCTTCAAAATCCCATTTAACTGCAATACATCAGTAATGATCTTAGAGGAAGAAGGCCTTTCAGGAGAGAAAATTAGGAGCCTTGGACTAGGAATATGAAGAATTAAATATTGTCCAGCAAGGGCTATGAAAAGCCACATGGTAAATGTTTCTGAGAGGAGAATCTGCAGGGCTTGCAAAATTGTTGCCCCCTCATTTTGAATATTAATATTTCTTTGCCCTTTCAGTTTTCTAGTTCTATGTATCAGATTTGCAGAAAGTGATTTCTCCCTAACTAATTCTACCTGTCTTAACTGACAGATCTTCAGTTGCAAGCTAATTTCTTGCTCTCTTATCAGATGCATTTTTGGGGGGATGTAATGTTGAAATTAGAAGTAACTTAAGAAATAGACTACTCCTTTCAGAGGAACCACTGGACTGAAAAAGGCCATCTGCTTTCAATGGCCATCTGGTTGAAACCTCCTTATATTTTGCTTTGTCTTTAATAGGCAGAGGAGATTGAGTATTCTTGTGAGAAGTGTAATGGAAAGTCTGCAGTTGTTACACACAAATTCAATAGGCTTCCCAGGTAAGGGTAAAATCCTACTCTGGAACTTTCCCCAAAAAGCATGTCACAAAAGTGGACACAAGGGTTGGTATGTAGGACAGCTTGGCTAGAGTAATGGAAAGAATGAAGATATCATTAGAAAATTGCCTGTATCATTGCTTCTATCTACAGAGCTCACTGCATACAGCAAGGAAGGCTTACATTCCTTTATTCCATTCCCCATCCTGTCCCCCCAACTTCCTGTGTGCCACCATTCCAGCTTCCTCTATTTCAGGACTCCCTGTAAACCCCTCTCCTTCAGCTCATGCTGGGGATTTATCCTTCATTTCCCCCAGCATCCAATGCCAGGAGCTCTATATGCCCCTATTCACTCCTTCTGCCACATGCCTGGGTGGGTATTTGTGTGCCCCCATATCCATGTCCCCCAATCTTCTCCCCAGAGCCAATGGCTCTGAATTCTCCCTCATCATTCCTCCCCTCTTCCACATGCCTGTGGTGCTGTGCTCTGATGTCTCCCTCCCCCTTCTCCTCCCCATGCATGCAGCTCTTTACCTTCCTCCCTCCCCCCATTATGTATTTTCTTTCTGTCTGGTGTACGCTGGAGAGTATATTGGCATAGCTGCAGTGCCTTAACCATGCTGGCATGACCCCATTGTGTTAGACAGAGCTACACCAATAATAGTTGCAGAACCACGTTCCATTGACCTACCTTTATCTTACCCAAGGGGAGCTAAGTTACATAGCTGCATCGCTTAGGGTTGTGGATTTTTCTCCTTTTTGAGCAACTGTAGCTGTGTTGGCCTAAATTTGAAGGGTAGACCAGGCCTGGGGGAGAGATCATGCATGTTATCAATATTGTAAACTCATCTGAGAGAAAGCACAGGGCTGAGATGGGCGTCAGAGTGAGAGTGACATGGAAATTGTTAATGGCTGCAATCAGGTGACTCTTTGATCTTTAAATTATGGTGGACCTGGTTGAAGCTGATGTGTATGATATATACCTGGTGCTCCATGCATTCCTCACTTCCCCTTCCAGTTTTCACTAAAATGAATAGGAGTCTGTCCACTGATGCCTAGAACGTTCCCTGAAGTAGCTCCATTTGGAATAGATTAGGTATATCTCCATATATATATCTGTGTCTCATAGAGCTGGAAGGGACCTTGAGAGGTCATCGAGTCCAGTCCCCTGCCCTCACGGCAGGACCAATTACCATCCCTGACAGATTTGCCCTAGATCCCTAAATGGCCCCCTCAAGGATTGAACTCACAACCCTGGGTTTAACAGGCTAATGCTCAAACCATTGAGCTAGCCCTCCCCCCTTAAATGTGGTATTCAAAAGTTAGCACATTGCATCCAGACTGACAGAGAAATCCATCAAGTTGAATGTAGGACTTCACTTTTCTTGGCCAATAGTCCCTTTCACCTTGGTTCTTGCTGTCTTTCTATATCACAAGAAGCATAGTAGGGCTGCAAGGAGGAGTATGTCTATATGGCTTTCCCGCTGGAAAATCGGATCTTTTCCATTTGTGAAGAGAGGTTTACAGCTGCCTGTTTTGTCCTAAAGAAAGAGCAGAGTATCTGGGTGGTAGCTGAGAGACTAGGCATGCTGATATCAGTAGAAATACACAGTACTCTTGAACCAGTACTGATAGTGTACTGGTGCTTTTCCTCACACAGATGGGACCTTTGTAAACTCTTTGTGACAGGGATCATCTTGTCATGGTGTATGTTTTACAGTACCCAGCATATGGAGTGAAGGGTCCCTAATTTAGACCATTTGATGATACCATAATTCAAGTAATACCACATGGCCCCTGCTTAGTCTAAATAAACACCAAATGCAATGCATGAGGGAAGGCTCACAGCACAGTGAATATTTGTAAGGTTGGTGGTAATTTCATAAACAAACCCATGTGCACAGTTTGTGTGTGTTAGGGATGCCCTTCCTCCTCTAGGATGCTTGATTTTCAGGGCCCATCAGTCTAAGGCTGTGTCTAGGCTTAGCAGTAAATTGGCACCGCTGTGATCGATGCAGCAGGGGTCGATGTTATGGGTCTAGTGAAGACCCACTAAGTAGATGGTAACGCACTCTCCTGTTGATCCTGGTATGCCAGCTCCTCAAGAAGAATCAGGTTAGTTAGCAGGAGAGCATCTCCAGTTGACACAGCCCAGTGTAAACACAGGAGTAAGTGGATCTCAGCTATGTCAGCTTCGGTTACTTTATTCACGTAACTGGAGTAATGTAACTTAGGTTGACTTATCACGGTAGCATAGACCAGATCTTGGGCATTCCTGTTGTTAAACGTGCATTAAGTCAGTCGGGCATACCTTGAGGCAATGGGAATATGCTGGTGACTCTAGTCTGTGATCATAGTGCTTGGCTCTGTTTGGAAGCACTCAGTTATTTCCTAGCGCTCTCTTTAACTGGCGGGAAATAAGGACTTGTATAAATGCCAGTTGGCGTAAGCTCGTCCTGGGCATGAACGAAATAATGCTGATTGAAGCAGGAAGTCTTATGAGTTGGCAGAGTCTTGACTGCTCCATCACAGCAGGATACCAGTGGTAAAATGGTTTGCAACTTTGGGGTCTTGCTAGATAGCAGCGGTCACAGAACTGTCTCCTCGGAGGTTCAGTCTGAGAGCACGTTGTACCAGTGCTCTTCATTCTGAACTAGCAGCCAGGAAATACCCCAATTATGTTCAGGAGGCTGTTTATTATCTACAGAGCCCTAAGTGGCCTAATTCCCAGAACTATAATAAAATGTTAGAAACTGAGGTGACTATTTTGTAGGTAGGGCAAGTGGGGTTTTGGATGTGTTCGTTTACTGGCTACTGACTTTGGTTTTGAACTTAATGCTATTTCTGCCCTGCCTCCTGTCTTTCAGGGTTCTGATTCTTCATCTGAAACGATATAGCTTCAATGTGGCACTCTCTCTCAATCACAAAGTTGGACAGCAGGTGGTTATACCAAGATATTTAACTCTGCTATCTCACTGTACAGAAAGCACTAGGCCCCCGCTTACTCTGGGATGGAGTGCACATTCTGCAGTGTAAGTATGGAGTGCAGAATTTACCACATTTACCTATTCTCGGGCATTAAGTTCATGTGTTGCACACAGGAGGGGATGATATCAAGAGGTTATTAAGACCTACTAAAGAGAGAGTCAAATTAATAAAAGAAATTAAAAAATTGCTCCTACCCTCTGAAAGGTCATTGTGATTCCCCTTATGAAATTAAAAACCAACTATGGCTGCAAATTTGGTAGGGCCCTACATATTTGGTGCACCAAGATAGACCTTACCATAAGATGTAACTTCATATCCTTTCACTGCTGATTTTCCCCTGCACCTTTTGCTGTGTTGTCCTATCCATTAATTTATTTATAGGATTTTTTTTGTCTTGCTGGTCACTACGGTATCTATTACCTCAAACAATGTGAAGGAAGGGAGTATTACATGAGAGTGGCTATACTTGATCAAACCCAAGGGTCTGTGTAACCCAGTAGCCTATTCCTGGCCAGGGCCAGCTGCTTCAGGAGGAATGAATAGAATAAGGCAGTCTTTAATTATCCATACCCTATCATCCAGTCCTATTTTATGGCAGCTAGGGGTTAGCGCAGGGGTGGGCAATCATTTTTCAATAAGGGCCACTTCAAAAATGTTTGAAGTGGTCATAGGCTGCCCCGGAGGGGATGGAGCCTCGGGCGGAAGGGGTGGGTCTTTAAACAGCAGGAGCTGAAAGGGCTCGCGCCTCCCCTGCAGCTCCCAGGAGGGGGATGGGAGCTGCGAGCCCTTTCAGTTCTTGCTATTTAAAGGGCTCGCTGCTCTTGTAGGCAGTGCGTTACTTGACAAGTGCAAGGAAGGTGCGAGCCCTTTTAATAGATGCAGTTACAGGGGCTCGCACGTCTCCGGCTCCCAGGCAACACGCTAGCGGGCGAGGCCTGGAACTGCCGCGCACGCTGGATCAAGGCCCGCTGAACGGCTTTTGCCCACCCCTGGGCTAGAGACACGTGGAACACGGGGTTGTGTCCCTGACAGTCTGTGCTAATAGCCACGGATGGATTTCTCCTCATTCAGTTTTCAACCCAGTACACTTCTGGCCTTCACAACATCCCATAGCAATGAGTTCCACAGGCTGACAGTACATTTGATGAAGTCTTTCCTTTGCACCTGCTATCCATTAATTTCTTTTGGTGTCCTCCAGTTGTGTTATTTAAAGGAGTAAATTACACTTCCCCATTCACTTTCTCCATATGCCATTCATGATTTTATAGACCGTTATCATATCCCTCTTGGTTGTCTCTTTTCCAAGATGAACCGTTCCAGTCTTTTTAATCTCTCCTTATCCTTTTTAATCTGTTCCATATCCGTATAGTTTTCATTTCCTTCTCTGCACCTTTTCCATTGCTAATATCTCTCTTGAGATGGGATGACCAGAACTGCAGGCAGCATTCCAAGTGTGGGTGTACCACAGCTTCTCATTTTGACGGATGGCAGAGTGAGGCACAGCATCCAGATCTCTTGTGTTCCAGTCCAGTGCTATAACCATAATAGCATAGTGAGTTGGGATGTATCTGGCATGTTGAGCAATATCACCCACATGTTCTAGTTTTGAATACAGTTTTTCAACACCATATTTTTATAATTGAAAACTTTTTTTTCAAGAAAGAAAGAAAAACACTAGATAAGGGAGCCAGTAAAGCCACTAGGGCAGATTGTGGGAGAGCAGGGTCCTAGTTGGCAGTAGGAGCAGGGAAGGTGGTAGAAAAAGGAATGAGTTGCTCTCCTGACAGGAGTACTGCAAGCTTTAACTCCGAGAGCTGTCCTAGGGTGTGCCAGCAAGAGGTGAGTCAAGTTGAAAGGGTTAATTATTTTTATGAACACCTTTTCTACATTCATAACATAGCATTCTAACTCTAACTATCTGTGATAAACAAATACAAATGGGTATTTCCCTTATGGCTTTTTTGGTCATGTGCTAACATGCAGATGAGTAAAAAACACATTTTTCTCAGCATGTAACTGAGGCAATAATTACTTTGCTCTTTTTATAGTTCTCGACCCTTGAAAGCCTCCCAAATGGTGAATTCCTGTACTGTAAGCACTTCCACACCTTGTAGGTGAGTTGAAATTATGACATTTCCATGAGTTAGGGGTTCTCTTTTGCACATGTAAATAACAATATTGCCTTTCTCTCCCACTTGTGTTTTCCTTTACCATTTTTACTCCCTGTTGATTTTTCTATTGAATTATTCTGACTATACGCTCTTTTCCATGCTCCAAAGTTGTGCTTAAATTGCATATTCAAGGGCTCAAATATTAAGGGCACCGTGGGTTGTCACACATCCCACATTTTATCTTTCCACATAATTCTTATAAACCTGTATTCTGAGGTTTATAATTATAACATAGACTAGATTTTTCCAGTAGTTAGGACAACTGAACTTAGTTTGTCTGTACTCTTATCATTCCACTCTTAAGAACCAGTTATAACCAGAACAGTAAGCAAGTTGGTTTAGAAGTTGTTTTCCAGAGAAGCAAAATAGTCTCTTATTTGAAAAGCTAGCTCTTTTCTCTGTCCTTACATTTGACACACCAAAGTTGTTCTGGAAGAGTCATTTAATCCTAGGCTTTATATGTTGGGTTGGACATTGTTTTTATACTTCATTCTGAGAAACTGTGTTACTTGTAGTGTAGGGTAATGTTACATTGTATAAAAGTGAAGGCACTTGAAGATGCATGTGGAGAGCACAGGTTTTCTTAACCCACTGGTTCTCAACCAGGAATATGTGTACTCGTGGTGGTATGCAGAGGTCATCTAGGGAATACATCAATTCATCTAGATAACTGCCTACTTGTACAACAGACTACATAAGAAGCACTAGTGAAGTCAATATAAAGTCCAATTTTATACAATGACTTGTTTATATCACTCTGTATGCAATACACTATAATGCAAATACAATGTTCATACTCCAAATGATTTATTTTTATAATTATATGGTAAGTCAGCAATTTATCAGTAATAGTGTGCTAATACACTTTTGTATTCTTATGTCTTATTTTGTAAACAAACTATTTTTTTAGTGAGGTGAAACTTAGGGAATGCAATACAAATCAGACTCCAGAAAGCGGTACAGTAGTCTGGAAAGGTAGAGAGCCTCTCTGTCAACCTATATAAAGTGCTTTTATTTGACACCTTCTGGTGCCATCCTTGCTTTTGGTTTTAATAAAACCAAAAGCTAACACCCAAAAGGCCAAATGGAAAATTTGAAAAATATTACGTGTTTGAAATTTTGTCCTGCCAAGACTATTTAGCATCCCTATGATCTATACAGCTTGGTTTCAGAGAATAATTGTAGTGTTTATATAATTTTCCCAAATTAAGCAGTATATTAGTAATGTGTTCTGTATACTACAGTGGAGTCCACTTAATGTTTACAGAACGTTGTTCATGCACTGTAAATACCTAAACATAGAAGTGCGGGGAAGTTCTCTTTATGAATACCTTATAAAGGAATATAGTAACATGTACCAGAAGATAAGCTAGGATAGAACACTGATCTGCTAAGTAAATAGATTTTAAAATACAGCAAGCTGGAGTCTGATCTAAGTCTGCATAACTGTCCTATCTGCACCCAAATTTCCTTTTTTAAAACAATTTAACAGGTTTCTACGGTGTTAGAAAATTATAGCTGCATTTTTAATTTGCAGAAAATATACATTCAAATCTAAGAGCTCCGTGGCACTCTATGTGGATTCAGATAGTGAGGATGAGCCATTGAAACGTTCTGTTGCTCACAGTCAAAGATTGTGTGATGTACAAAGCAGAGAGCAGCAGCAACAACAAGAAGAGCCTGAAAAGGTAAAAGATGCCTCTCTGTAGGACTTACAATACACATGCTTTTTCCGTTATCGAGAGGGGAAAACAGACCCCTTCAAACCTAAACAAATCCTTTGCATATTTGTGTCTGGACTGTCAGTCTAGTAGACTGTGAATAAAACAGATGAAAATACAAGATTGGTTCATAATTAGCACAATGCTGCTGAAGGGGAATCTAATTGACCTCGCTGTATGTGTTGGTTTGGAATCCCATTGGCAGTAGAGTTATTTGTATTAGAACTGCACTGAAGTCTTTAGCTCAGGTGTGCCAACTGCACAACAGTTTCACTATTCAGTGTTTAGAGGGTGTTTGAATGATCTTCCGTTGAAGCTGCTCACTGGCTGATGCAGGATGAAAACACGTCACTGGTAATAATTATCCAGTAAAATTCTTTATTTAAATCCGGTGCCAAGATATGCATTGAGGATGGGGAAGAAAAAATAATAATGTACAGTTATTGAGTTTGTGATCTCTCAAGTTAAGTGTTTTGGACCCTGAAGAGTGAAGCTGTCAGGCTCAGGTGATGAGTACTAGACATGTTTAGAGGCCTAGTTTCTGATGGGGCATAGTTCAATACGTTTTGCCTTTGAGGTCTGTGTTGTGACAGATGTTTCTTGCCTGTACGATGGCATTATAAGTGCAGTAGGAAGGAGTTGCCTCGGGGTTGTATTGGAGGGGAATGGCAAGTAAAACAAACTTTGAGGGTTCTGCTTTGCACTCTCCTCAAGGGATAGGTGAGAGATTGCAGTGTTGTTGGGACAAGAGATGTTATTGCAAAAATGGAGTAATGAAGCCAATTTATGTGAATAGCAAATCGGTCATTTCTAGTCCACCAGTTATTGCTAACTGGGCTAACTCTCTCTAAAATTTCACCCTCCTGCCTGTCTTCCTTTCCTGTCCATGGTCTGCCTGTGGTAGTACTGATTAGGGATGTTGTTAATTGTGTATTTGCTTAAATGTTTAGTGGTTACACTTTTACACACACGGGGGTCAGGTGGTAGCTGGTGATGGCGTGGCATTCCCCGCAAGCACCACCTTCTGTCCCCTCCCCTGCCTCTGATATTGAGGCAGCAAAAGGGGGGTACATGTCACCATTAGGATTGTGGAAGCAGGACTAAGGGAGAGGGGAATCTTGTGGAAGATTAACTGGTAAAATTGGGCTTATCAGGTAATTGTGTAAAAAATTATAGGTTAACACCCCTAGTACTGATCTTACAGAATCAGAGCTGTAAGAGATGTCTGATCTGAGTGCATGGTTATGTTAACCGGTGCATTAGCCAGTTTGTATGTTCAGCTGCTTGATAAGTACAGAAGGCTACTGCATCAGTCCATGGGCTGGTTAACATACCAGCAGCATAAAGATATAGCATTAGCCAGAGTTGACAGTCCTGTCTATTTGTGAGAGAACCATTTCTTTTTCTTTTATCCCTTGCTATTTGTTGCCCTGATCGTCATATTTTGTTCTTTCCTGGTTACATGTGCTCAGACCGTCTATGTTTAATTTGAGAAACTGAGTTCTTTCCCCTTCCCTTCTCATCCTGGTCCAGGTTCAGTGGCTCTCTTTCTGTCTCTTGGTTCAAGTTGCGTTATCTCTTGTCTGTTCTGCCTAGCTTCATTAAACACCTATTGGTGATGACTTTGCAAGTGGTACATGGAGGTCATCAGCAGTGTTCCCTGTCAGCTCTTTGCTTGGGTAGCCACCCAGGAGAGATTCAGGTGCTACCCAGCTGATTAGCAGAGTGCCAAGAGCTGGCAGCATGTGTTTTTACTGGTGGTGCACATCCACACATGCTTTGGTGCACAGAACAAAATGTATTCTGCACATGCAGGGCACATTGGTCACCAGAGGTTGAGGGCTCACCACTACCTGGAAAGAGTGTCACGAGAGGAAGGAGGAGTGATCACAGATGGAGAGAACTATATCCTTGCACATGTTCCAAATCCTAATAGTTGTAGATCAGTGATTTTCAGCTTGTGATCTGTAGAACCCTAGAGAGTCAAAGACTGTCTCACTTTTCCAAAGGCATCAGCACATTGATTTGAAATTTTTTAGGGGTCTGCAAATGGAAAAAAGGTTGAAAACCACTGTATTTGGTCTATTAGTCATAGTTAACCTTAGTCCCTGAAAGTCGTATTCTGTATATCTGAACTGTATCTAATATGATTATGACCAAAAGTGCCACCTCCTGCTGGCTAATCCAGAAGAAATGTGCACAGTAAATGCAAACTGGATGTGACACCTCTGTGATGTCTTTAAAGCCTTTTAAGCCTATATCCATTCTTTTGTAGGGTTCAAAAAGAGGTAAACCAGAGTGTGATAAATCGTCTGACCTGGGAAATGCCGGTTTCGATGGAATGAGCGAGGATGAGTTGCTAGCAGCCGTGTTAGAGATTAGCAAGAGGGAATCCTCATTCTCTGTGAGCCATGATGAAGATAAACCCACGAGCAGCCCAGACACTGGTTTTGGAGAGGACGAGATGCAGGAATTGCCAGAAAATCTGCAATCTACGGAGATGGAGAAATCCAAACCAACTACAGAATCAGGTATGATGAGAAGTAACTTTATCTTAACTGAACAGATGCGGTGGTGATTCTGAAGTAGGTATTTACAACAGGAGGTCAGCGATATACAGTGCATGAACTGCATGTGAGTTGTATGCAGTGTCTTATATACATGGAGAACTATAAACACCTTACAATTTTTCCGTCTTTAAAGCTTTTTGTTTGTTGAATTTTGAAAATCTTCTCATATCAAACATTTGTAGTTTGTCTCCGCAAAACTTGAGGTCATCACCAATGTTTTGTTTGGTGATTATTTTTTTTCCATCTCCTGTTTGACAGTCACCTCTGTTGATTTTCTGACTATAGAGTTCAAATTGTTGAAATTAACAGGATTCAGAATTTACTCTTCCATATTCTGAGTGCACTTTTTTCTGTAACTGTAGATAGTTGCAGTCCTGAGTAGCATAGAAATAGCATCTGAAGACAGTTGTTTTGTGCAAGATTAATATATTCAGAGGATAAAGGCTCAAATCTCTCTGGTGGGTAATGAAAAATAAATAGAATTGTAATTAATTTGGTCTCATCTGTATACAGTTTAAAAAAGGGGTTTTACTAAAATGCTGCTTTACAATTATGAAAATCCTTCAGAATAAGCAATCCCAAATAAGCCCCAAATCCTGCTAAAAATGTTAGGTATTATCAAATGAAACTTCATCTCAGAAGTCAATATATGAAAAAATAATTAGGCTGAGCAGAGTTACAATTCTGATTCTGGACGTCCTGCATTTTCAGAATGTCGTAGATGCTGGCATTTTGCTTTCTGTAATCCTCTAATAACTAATGAACCAATGTGGAAATTTGCTTTTCCAGTTCAAAGTGGTGTGTGTGGGGGGGGGGGATAGATTGCTTTGCAAGTTCTTGTAGGGAGATGCGGACCATTTACCTGTAGCCAAATGGGCGCTGAAAGTATGCTGCAGAGAGGAGAAGTGGCAACAGATATTCCCTACAGAAGCTTTGTAAAACAGCTTCTTTCTTCTTACAGGTGAACTATAAAGTTTTTAAGTACTTGTGCTTTTGCACTATTTAAAAATCTGTAAATCATCTAGGATGGCAGTCTGTGTTCCTGCTACGATTTTCCACTTATGAGCAGAGTGAGTTTTGTCTTGTGCGCCTATATTGAGGTCATGTGCACTTGCTTGGATGTATATAACATTTACAATGTTATGGAAAAAACGTATTAAAACAAGGGATTGTTAACAAGGTGCATGACTTTAAATATTTTATATGAAGTCAACTAAAAGAGAATTAATCCTGCAAAATTTTCAGTAGCCTGTTTATAGCCCTCTCCCGGACTCTCCCCCAGCTGGACGAGATGATCTCTTGGGCCTCTCTTCCACTCCTATGATTACTGTCGGAATTCAAAACACGAACAGGATGTTGGCAGGTTTGCTAGCAATATCAAGAGTATGAGATCCAGCATTAAAGTTTGAATTACAGCATCTCAACTTTTATAAGGCTACCAAGGCATGGCCACAGTGCATCGGTGCAGGAATGCTGGAAGGTCAAAAGGTGTATCTAAGCCCCCTTTGTGCCTTCTATATTTTCCATCTTGCCAGAAGCAAGATGGAATACGTTGCTTTCACCATCAGAGCATCAACAGGTGATGGATTTGTGATTCCTCTGCCACTTAAGTGTTTCAGTTTTCAATTCAGGAAAAATCAAGGTGAGGTTTGGAAAAAGGAATGGAAAGAAGGCAGAATACAGATTACGTTTCTTTTCTAGTAATGGGTACGGTCTGTGCTGTGCATTTCTAGGAGTTGTGTCATCTGAAAGTCACTCAGGGTCTTATGGGCTGGCATTAGACCCTGATGGCCTGATTTCTAGAAGTGCTTGGCATTTGTGCCAAAGCTATGTTTTCATAGGAAGTACTCCTTCTTTGTTAGCATTATGCAGCCACCTAAAACACCGGCCCCAGTCTGCGGGAGCATAGCAGCTGCTCCCCACACAGCCCCAGCCCGCCACAACAGAACAGCCACTCTTCATGCGGCACTGGCCGCTGGAGCAGAGCTGCCACTCCCTACATGGTCCCAGCCTACCCATGCAGCCCTGGCAGCCGGCCATGGGTGGCCTCAGCCGGAGCAGCCACACCATTCACCTTCCATGTCCAATAGGAAGGTGAGTGCTGCTACATGACACTGGGCAGGAGGTGGGCGGGCTTCGAATTTCTTGTGCACGGCCGCGCAGGCGCACACCTTAGGGGGAATCCTGACAGCAGTATGTAAGCACTGATTAAGTCTACACATTGTAACTGGCAAGTCATTTAGCTGCATTTGGGCCACAGTTGTGAGAACCTAGAAGAATGGGGCACATTTGTTTAGGCAAAGGCTGCTGGCTTTAAATGAAAGTATAGAATCTGGGGAGAGGAGGTTTTGATAAAACCTTGCTCAGTCCCAAACATGGAACACTTGTTCTAGCATTCTCCCCTCCCATCAAATCCTTAGACATTCACAAGAACTTATGAGCTGAGCCTCTACCAGTAGATGCCGCTGTGCTCCAAGGAAATCAGTGGCATAAAGAACTTAGCTGGTAACAAACAAGGGGCCATAAATGTCCTCTGTTTCTTCAGGTCCTGCCAATTTCACTGAGATAACTAAAGATTTTGATGAGAATAAGGAAAACAAAACGCCGGAAGGCTCGCAGGGGGAGGTTGACTGGCTGCAGCAGTACGATATGGAGCGCGAGCGGGAGGAGCAAGAACTTCAGCAGGCACTGGCTCAGAGCCTCCAAGAACAAGTAAGAGCGAAGAGTCCCTTCCCTAAGTAGTCTGTCCTAGCCTCAGAAACCCGATGGCCAAATAAAAACTCACCCTAGGCTTGGACAATCATTGCAAATTGTCTCTCCTGCTAATACTTATCTCCTAGGAGAGACCAGCATGAAAAGCAGATTCTAATGCACTACCCAGTGCGATCACTGAGGTCAGCTATATTAATCCTGACAGCAGTATGTAAATGTTGATGTTGACAGTCACATCTGGATATTTAAAAGATTCACCTATACTTAAAAAAAAAAAAAAAAAAAAAAAAAAGCTTTCTCTCACGTGGTTATGTATTGAAAATTAACAAGCCTCACTCTAATTTCCTTTCACCTCCCAAATTCATCCCCCACTTGAAGGCCTTGCAGCCTGTCAAGAGACAGGAAGAAGCAAGTTGTGATGCAGATGACCACCCCCTCAAGTAACTATGCCAGCAGCTCTCTTGTTTCAATCAGAACAGGCTTAGCTCAAACTATTCTTCTGAGCTCAACAGCTGAGGTATCACATGAGGGAAAAGGGCAGGTTTCTCAGATAATTCGATCCCAAACCACTTAAGTTAATATTAGGAACTCGAATTACATGCCAAGATAAATTGGGAGCTGGTGCAGATATTACAGTACTTCTGACGCGTGCTAAGCAAGCAGCAGCACCCTATGGCCAGGATAGCAGCCACCCCCACATCTTGTGCCCTGTTGTCTTGGGCACCTCAGCTGTTCAGAGAAGCCCTTGCAGCCCTGCTTGTCAGTGCTGCTCTAACTGTAACCCTAACCCCCCCCTTAATTTCCAACATCTATATGGGTGCAGGAACTTGGAGAGCTGCCACATTCCCTGGCTTGAGTGATTTCCATTATATACAGGGTTTAGTTTGGTTCAGTGGCTCTCTGCGCCCCATTGTACAGCTTGTTCCAGCACCACTGAGTCAAAAGTAAAATATTTTAAAATTAAAAAAATCTTCTGCATCTATTTTTATTGTTAACATTAGAAAAAAATCTAATTTTGCCAATCCTGCTTCTTTGCAAGTTTGAAATACTTAGACAGCTTGCAGTCAACTTCACTCTTCATCCTTCCCGCATGGACAAATCGAGTTCACTACAGTTTACTGTGCAGGGGAATGAGATAATTTGTTAGGAGTCCTCAAACTGAGGATCCTGTCTGCTTTGTGTTGACATTAGCTATCATGGTCTTCCTTGTAAGAGATGGAATTGACCTAGATATCAAGGGGGAAATTTTCCTCCTTCTAGTGTAATTTGTTTTGCAGCGCATTGATGGATTGCTTTGTTTCAGCTGTGATCTCAGATACAGATTCCTAGGTGCTTTAGGAACTGAAATGAAAAACCCCTATGACAATAATGGAAAATGGATTTACATGTTACCTTCTGGTATAGTTATAATGAGGACCTGCCATTCCACCTGTGATTCAGGCAGGTGAATTCAGACCCTAAATTAAGGAGCCTGTTCATAGATCTGAGGAAGTGGGTCTGGCCCACGAAAGCTCATCACCTAATAAACCATCTTGTTAGTCTTTAAAGTGCTACATAGTCCTGTTTTTTGTTCATAGAGTAGTGCTGGCTGGCTTTGGAGACAGCCACATACAATCTCTTCAGCTGGAATAAATGTTGCTACATCACCAACCTCTTTTCAGAGAGGTGGGAGGAGACAGGGCAGAGACCTTAAAAATATTTCACTTTTATTATCTATGTCCACCTCTTAAGGTTAATTGATGTAATGTCTTCAAAATCCTTTTCTGAAGTTGGGAAATACACTAAAAATTCCATGAATTATGTAATCTCAGAGGGGTAGCCATGTAACTTTTAAAAACAAGTAGTCCTGTAGCACTTTTAGAGACCGACTAATTATATATATTTTAGGTAGGGTGTAAGGTGCCACAGGATTACCCATTGTTCAGGAGTTTTATAGATATATATAATTTTTAAGGTGCATGCCAAGCCCCTCTCAGTAATTTTTAAGATAAAGTGTAGCAGATTTTTTTTCACTTTTGATTGAGGCCTGTGTTCTCTGTTAGCTTGGTTCAGAAAATAGTAAATACATTGTCGTAGTCTGGGGACCGTTGTGTGTAAGTGACAGTTTTACTTTGCAAACGGTTCACAAACTCATTATGATGCTTTTCAGAGCAATGATCCAGAGAGAGCTCATGGTGTTACTAGGACTTGCTCTGCTGCATACCAAGCTTCAGCAGCTTTGACAAGCTTTAATTAAGGTTTGTCCCAGGTTCTGTTGCACTGGAACATTGGTCTCTTGCTGGTTGTAAACATTCCTTCACATGGAACTTTTAATGTACAATGTCAGGTTTGTTATAGAAACCAAAGCATCACAGTTCAATAGAAAAAGCACACTACACGAATTTTAAAGAGTGAAGTGTCTCAGTGAACTAAGTTTTGTTTTCTTTCCATCAGGAGGCACGAGAACAAAAAGAAGACGATGACCTTAAACGAGCTACTGAATTAAGTCTACAAGGTAAAATTTATTTAACAGCTTCTAAAATGCTGCTTCTTAGGGGAAATATCTGTGTGTGTGAATGCAACTCTAAGCATCTGAAAGGCAGCTGGGATTTCATGCCCTTTTTTGTGTTTGGTTGTACTTGGCTCGGCTCTTTCAGTTTTATTTCTTTCAGTTATGGAAGTAAATGCCAGCAAAAATTCTTTGTGTGAAAATGGCAGTTGTTTTTCATTCCTAAGTTCAATTTTTTTATAAATATTTTATACACAGATATTTGGATCTTTAAATTCTGTGTTCCCGAAAAGTCAGCTCTCTATAGGTGCAGAATACCGTTTAGGGCGAATCAGTTCCCAAAGCCCTGGGTTGTCATATTTCTGTAGTTTTGGATTAACATTTTAATATACTTAAATGTAACACATTTTCCTAGGATAATGGAAAAATGCTTTATTTCTAATAAGAACACAGAGGTCAATAACCCACTGCAAGATGTAGCACTGAAGAGCACTCAGCGTGGGCGGGAACACTGCCTGTCCTTTCTAAACTGAGGTAGCACTGTAAGCCCCGTGGTTGCATCAGTTGTGAGGGTGAAATACAAGAGTGTTACTTAAAATTCGCTTTTAAGCTTGCCTAGGTTCCTTAAGAAGTCCTCCCTTGATTATTACTGAAGACAGTTATTATTGTCTGCTCTTTAACAGGAGTTATGCAACATAATACACATAATGCCACATTGTATAGATAAAGGTTCAGCCAGTCACTACTGTGTACTCTAACCAGTGTCCTCAGGCTCTCTTTGCAGCCCACTGTTCACTCTTTTATCAGATATTGCGGGTGGTGTTTTAGCAAAGAAAGTTCCTTCTCCAGCCAGGCTTAAGGTCACTCTCCCTCCAGCACTTCAAGTCTGTAGCAGGCTGGCAGGGTCCAGCAGCAGAAATTTAGAATCCTCTTGATTTACAGTCACTTAATTTTGTTTGACATCATGAATATTGTCAAATGCCTTTCATATGCCGTCATGTCATTCATAATTAGGACAGCATGTACCTGCTGAAAGGGAAGCTAATAAGTTTTCACTATGAAGCTGCTATTCCCTTCTCACATATAGCCAGCTTAACATGGTCCGTTGTTGGTTTAGTTATCAGTGCATTGAAACCAAGCATCCTCTGTCACTGTGCCTCCATGTGTGACACTTATCAGCCTGCGTTTCCCTGGGACAGTGTAGCCTACAAAGCTCTGAACAAAGAGCATCATGAGACCTGACAATTAAACATTCTCAGTTAAGAGGGTTCAACTGTGAAACACATATGAGAGGATTAGTCTAATCCAGTGTCTGATGACTTTACAGAGCAAGTTGCATGAACCTTCCTTTTGGCAAGTATTTCCATCATAACTGGCATCATGACTGTTTTAAAAGACCAGGGAGCGGAGAAGAGCAGAGAACTCCAATCAGGATTCAACATGCAAATTTAAATGATCTGGGAAAAGTTTAAGTGCTTCTGTAATAAGTGCTGGGTAAAAAGCTTTAGTTGCATAACTGCAGAATCCTAAAAAATTAAGAACGGTGTGTACGAGAGCCCTTCCGCCTTGCACAGAAAGCGGTGTGCATTTTGTTCAGCCAAGCATTTTGAAAGTTCCTGCAGGGAGCAGCCCTTCTCATCATGTATAAACAATGAAAAGATGGATGCTGCCAGCAGGAGGTTGAGATGCCAGTTTTAATTGATAAATGTACTTGTGAATAGAGTTTATAGTTGAATTATAGAGAAATGCTTGTCACCATGGAAACTTCCCAATCACTGAGCAAAATGGGTACAGTTCATTTAATGTGGATTTTGACCAGGGGCCATCAAAGCTTATGAAAAACACAGCTGTGGAGTCAAATGGACTTTGCAAAAAAGTTTGCCATGCAGCTTTACTGTTGCACTAACTGGTTTTGCACTTTCTAACATAGACTGACTTTAAAAAAAAAAAGGTGAAAGGTTGGTATGTTACTTTTTATTCTGCCATCTGTAGTTCAGAGTCTGTTACTGGACTCTCATACACAGCATAAGTCACTGCTTTTTTGAATAAATGGATGAATAGGTGGAGAGGGGAGGAGAGGTAGTTTTTTTTGTAAAGTTTCAATGTCTCTTGCTTCCCTCAGAAGGGAGAATCTTTAGTGTTAGCATTTCCTTTGTGTTTGCGTATGGAGATAAATATACCCCAACCTTCTGTATCTTCTTCGACATATACAGGAACATAGACCGCAGATTCTGATATGGCAACTTTGTGTCTTTATGCCATTTAGAATTTAACAGCTCACTTCTGGACAGTGTTGGCTCTGACGAGGACTCTGGGACTGAGGATGTTCTCGACATGGAGTACTCGGAAGCTGAAGCCGAAGAGCTGAAAAGGAATGCTGAGGTGATGGTCCGTTGTTTCAAGCACCATATGGGGAACTAATGCTTCTTCATATGGTCAGCACTAGATATTCTGGAGCAAATATGGACTTTGTTAGAGGACCTTGTTAAGTAGCAGTCTCCCACTATCATTGGGAAATGATGTATGGTTAGTCTCCCCCTCTTAAGATCATGTCTTACAGTGAGAAGAGCTGTCAAGACTACTCAGTTGCTGGGAGGAGGACAGAGAAAGAGAGTCATTTGACTCCTGGAAGCATTCTGCTGTGTGTCAAACAAGCACAAAAATGGGCTGCTTAATTAGCACACAGGAAGAAACAGCATTTCAGATGGTGGAGTGGTGTGTGATCGTAACTGCTGTGGGTTTCTGGCTTCTGGAACATTTAGGGTCAGATGAGTTGTAAATGAGACCTGCATGGAATATAACAGCAGCATCTGCTGTCTGCCTATGCTATCTGAGCCACTGAGTGTCACTTATCTTTTTTGTAAGGAGAATGCTATATGGCCATCTAGAAAGGAAAGAGTTAATGTTTTTTATAGGGAAGTCCTTTAAAGAAGTTTTACTTCCCTTCCAGTTGCTGTACCTTTATCAGAGAGCTGTATTGTCATACCCCATCAATCCCCACAGTAGGGATGTGAAAGGGTATCTGTGTGCACTGCTACCGGATGAGCCTGGCTCACTGGTTAACCTTCACAGTTACACACAGGCTCCCAGGACGCGCAGGAAGCTGCCTGTCCCCTCCTTCCCCCTGCGCTGCTGCCTCCATCAGAGGGCAGACGGGAGCCAGTGCATGTGGGGAGCCAATTGCCTTCCCTGTCCCCTCCTCTTCCCCCCCTCCCCCCCCGGAGTGTAACTGTTACACGCTTACTTAATTAAATGCATTTTAACATCCCTCCCCCGCACATCACTTGGTCTGTCAGGCCAAGGAGGACTAGGAAATCTCTCTAAAGCCAGCCAGCATTACCTGTTCTTAATTGTCGCTGCTGAGTTGATGAGAAGAACTTGCTTCCAAATAAGAGGAGAAGGCTATTTTCTCCTTTCTGCAGAGCAGGGGAAGAGAGCATCTCTAGGCCACCAATCCAGTCTCTCTCTACTCATTTACCTCATTAGACAAATGGGTTTTTAATACTGCAAAAATCAATGTAGTTCTCTGATTATTTTTTTTTTTAACTTTGTGGTCTTATTGATGCCAGTGGAAAATAATCACTCAAGAAATAGTTGGTCTACACAATTGGCAGTGCAAAGCAAAATGGAGGACTAGGTATGTTTCTGGTTTGGAATCAAAACAATGACTACATGAGCGGCGAGGAGTCCTGTGGCATCTTATAGACTGTGGCATCTTATAGACTAACTGAAGTGTAGGAGCATAAGCTTTCGTGGGCAAAGACCCACTTCGTCAGATGCAGCTTCAGACTAACACGGCTACCCCTCTGATAAATGACTACATGGTTGCTGTTCCATTAGCAGATTGGTTAATGGAGGAAAACAAAACAACAAAAACACCAATTTTAAAGAGCAGTTTTCCTTTGGGCCTGATCCCGTATGGGCTGAACTTTGTGTAGAGAGTACCCGAAGCCAGAGTCTCTCTTCTGTAAGGCCTGTTGTTCTGAGCAAGGGGGAATTAAGAGCATACTTAAAAGCAAATTAATGGATTGTATTTTCCAGGTAGGAGAGCTCCCGCATTCTTATCGTCTCATCAGCATTGTCAGCCATATTGGAAGCACATCCTCGTCAGGTGGGGAAATACGGTATTTTTCTCTCTGTGTTCTTGTGTAGGTTAAAGAAATGCAATTGAAAATGGTTGTAATAGTTTTTAAAGATGCAGAAAAGCAGCAATTTACTGTTTTGTTTTGAACTATAGCATGAAAATAAATATGGCTTCTCCCTCTCTTTTTAAAAGGCCATTATATTAGTGATGTCTATGATATCAAGAAACAGTCCTGGTTCACCTACAACGACCTTGAAGTGTCTAGAACTCTAGAGGCTTCCGTGCAGTGTGATAGAGACCGAAGTGGCTATATCTTCTTTTACATGCACAAGTAAGAGAATCTCAGCAGTCATGAAATTCTGTGCCTCCCTCCCTACCATCCTCTCCAGTGGAGCTGCCAAAGCTAATATTGTCAGTGCAGCTTAATTTTGATTGCTATTGCTGCATATGATTTTGACCAGCATTGGAGCTTCCTCTGAAAATTCAGTAGCACAGAATAATCCTTTGCTAATACAGAATAGTTCAGACACAACAAATCTTGTATGTTGGCAGGACATTAGAGTAAATGACCCTTGCGGCCCCTTCTAATCTTATGATTCTGTTTGTTTGTTGTAGTGTGATGAGAGCTGAGTTAAAGGCATGTTTAAAGAGGATTTTGAGTATCTCAGCTAAGCATTAGTCCTTAATATATGTTTTCCTCTGGTATATAGTCCAATATCTGTACATTCTCATATTCCCCCAAACCCTTTTATTAGCATTAATTTATTCTATGTTGGCTGTCCTCTTCCCTGCAAGACTTAACATGCTCTTAGATTTGCTATAATGTGTTGTTGGGTTGTACTGCAGCTTCCAGTTGGTTCTGAATGGTTTCAGAGTTCCAGGAGCCCTGCTTAGAGGTCTGTGCAGAGATGTAATTCTTTAGGTTTCACTAGGAGGGTCTATAGTTCTGAAATTTCCAAGGCTTAAGTGAAACCACTCATTCCCTGTATGTCATTCTCCCTTTCCTCAGGACTATCTTCCTCTTGTACAGCCGGTTTGTGTTCATTGATTTCATAATCATCCTTCCGGTATTTTCTAGGGAAATCTTCGATGAGTTACTAGAAACCGAGAAGAACACACAGCCACTTAGTATGGAAGTGGGGCGGTCTGTTCGTCAGCCTCTGTGAAGAGCAAATCCCTTGTTTCTTTTGAGCATGGAACATTCGGACCTTGTGCCACACATGCAGGAGTAGCAAACAAGAGACAAAAAAGTAAGGCATGTGGGATGTTTAATTTGCAGAACCACACCTGCAAACCTTGGGCCTGAACCACACTTGTGAACCTTTGGCACCCTCCTGCAGTGAGATTTGTATTGTTCCAGACACATTTTTGTCACCGTGGAACCTTAAAAGAGTTCCATCAAGCCACGAGATCACAGCTGATCACAAACTGATGAAACAATAGTGCAAAGAGAGACTAGACTTTAAAAGTCCATTAACTATGGTATGTGAATGGGGAAGATTTACATATCACATGGCATTCTATTTTTTTTTTCCACGAGCAATTAAAGCAATACAGCCTGCAACCTGGCATGTATCTTGTCAGTAATATTCACTGGAACCCTAGATCACAAGTACACTATTGCCAGTCTATCCCGCTAACAGGTATGTCAACATCACTCAAGTTGACACATTTTGACATTCATGATGTTGTAAATGCCCTGTCATTTACATGCATTTCCAGGAAACAAGCGATTGGTGCTGGGGAATGTATTTCATATCTTCTCTGTCATCCTACACGGTTCGTTGTCTTTGGTTAGTAATGAGATTATATTTTTTCATTTAAAATTTATTCTTTCTGGCTGCATTTTCCTCATAGTGTCCTTGCATACTGCAGTTGACATCTTTCTGTCAGTTTATCGTCTTCTCACTGACTTCACATCGCTTACAGCTGCCCTGTTTTGACTCTGACCGAAGCAGCTAGTGGGGTGGAAGGTAGGCTTTGGCCTACTGGCAGATTCTCTTCAAGGGAAGCGGAGCCAGCACTGAGCAGTAAAAGGAAATGAACTACAACTCTTTTCGCATCACACCTTGGTAAAAGAGCATTCTGGCCTTAACCCTTCAGGGTTCGCAGGCATCGGTGTTTGTCTCTGTCCTCCTCAAGTGGAAAGTCTGAAAAATGCATTTAGCACTTAGATTGCTATTATGTCATTCCATAATGTCACGTTTTTCCTGCACATCCCAGAACTCACACAGACAGATGTTTTTATATGATCTGTGGGTTTTTAGGCATGTTGGCTGCTCAGACGGAATAAACTGAATCAGTTGAGAAGCTTTTGAAAACCCATATAGAGTGTTAAAATAAGATATTACAGGGCAGAACTGTTACATTTTATTGTCCTAATTGTACTTGGTAACATGATGCTCATTTTATAGCTGACTCTGGCAAAAATATCCAGTGATTTAATTTTTATTAGAACCTTCAAACAATCTTTTATTTAATATGGGCAAATATTTCCTTAATTGGTATTTACTTTTATTGCAAAAAAATTGTTGCTAATCATTGGACCAGTTACTCTTCTTTTGTCCTTCTTTGGATTTTGCGATTTGAATAATTGGTTACAGATAGTGCAAATATATTTGTTTTTAAACTACCATTAGGAGTTCCTCAGGAATAAACCATCCAGAGCTTTTACAAACCATTGCTGTAGGCAAAATAATTCCTCCGCGGCCGATCTTCTGGTCTGTGTACTAGCGAGTCTAAATGAGTTTTGTTACAACTTGGAAAATATTGTATTGGTTGTGTTGGTCTCATCGTAAATAACCTAAGCATTAAACTTCTGTCACAAACAGGATAAAGTTTTTACCTCATAAGGTACAGCACCAGTAGTACATGACATGTTAATTTATTATAAATCAGTATGATTTTGTATTGTTAACAGTGAATATGTTAATGGAATGTGTGGGGGGGAATTTAATGTAGGAGTTTTCTTTTACAGAGTAAGGCACATACCTGTGAAAATGTGGCCAAGATCTCTTCCATCACTAAAACAAAGCTTCCTTCCTCATTTTAACCAGCATCTCCATTTTCCCTGCATGCTGAGAGCAGCACACGTGACGCTTTACTTACAAGCAAGTTAGCACTGCTGATTGCTTGGTTGGGAGCTAATTATCATTTGGAGGCACAGCACTCCAGATCGGTTTGTTTGTAATAAAATCTAAGGTTGCCTAGTTTTACTTGAGTATCCCAATTTCTGTTTAAACCCTGTTTTGGCATAGACCCAGAGTTGAGAGCTGATGCTTGAGACCAGATTTCATGGTCCCTCTAGTGAAAACCAGGTTCTTAGCATAGCTACTAGCAACTTGTGAACATGTGGCTTCCATTTTTTGGCATATGACTGCTTGAGTGGCCCTAGGAGCCTTTTCCCACACAGAGCAGGTTGTCAGCTCAACACTCTGCACCCCCATCTACAATGGATTCTCTCTCCACTCCAGGGTGGCAATTGGGAAGGAAGTATGCAACTTGTCAAGGGTTGTATGTATAAATATATACGTTAGGGGGTTGCACAACATGGCTACTTCATTCAGAATCTGGCAGGGGGGAGGGGGAAATATGGGTTCCCAGCATTCCGTTTCATACCTAATGAACTTTTACATTTCATACTACTTGCATTGTTGCAATAACTCTGAAATTCAGTAGAGCTTAGCCCTGAGGGACCTTTATAACCATCTGGGATTAAATGTAGGACAGACAAAAACCAAATAAAACCCAGCACATACAAGAGAGTTTAGCATCAGATAGTTTGGAGAGGAAATAATTTAAGTAGCCTACAAACCCTTGAAGCTTTTATTAGAGTGGCAGTGTTCATAATATTGGAGCCTGTTAAAGAGAATGGGGCTTTCTGGGAGAGGGTGGAAGGGGGTTGGTATGGATTATGTTTCTTACTAATTAAAGAGGGTTACATGGAGTGCATATGATAAAACTCTTCAGCATTTCCTGAAATATACAGAGTCATCCGTTTCAAAAGAACCCGAGAGCCAGTTTAGTTCGGTCTGAGCGTGCCTCAGAGTATAAGAAAAAAAACACCAATGCCATTCTTCCTTTGTCTCCCACTCCCCATCAGATGTCTGTTCTAACTTGTTCTTGGTTTAGTCCTTCACTGTATTTGACTACTTTTTATGGTAAATGTGTGTTTATGTAAATGAACTGGAATTTTTGTCCAAGATACTGCACTGTGTGTGTGTCCAAGTCCATAGAGAGGACTGTTGTGCTGGGATGTGCAAAAGAACTTACAAAAAAAACTCCAACAGGTACTAGCTTCCTAATTAAAGCTGCAGTCTGATGTGAGGACTTGATAATTGATTTCTCCAGCGTGGCTGATTGCCTTCCCAGACATGTGTCCATCATGGTGTAGATGGCATGATTGATGTGAACTCTACTTCCTTTTCTGTGTGTGCTGTCTCTCATGTCTTGGAAGGGTTAACAGATGCTGTCTGCACTGCAGCTGAAGGGAGAAGCAGTTGATTATCCAGTGTTAACATTTTTATTGAAACTCACAAAAGCTTTTAGATGCTCGTGAGGAATTCTTTTCTTGAGGAGCTTGAGGGGGAAGCTGTGTGTGGCTGGGAAGAACTATAACTGGGTCACTTTTTAACTGATCTAATCTAGATTGTAATCGACTGCCAAAGAGAGAGACTAAAAAGGGGAGTATGTACCCCTTGCACTCTGCTTTCAGTATTCCCCGTCCCCCCAGAGATCTTGTGTGCCTCCTGACTACATAATTATTCTTTAAAACCTAAGGGTGTGAGTGTGTGAGGGGGGTGGGGGAATTCCCAAGTGTGTGTGTGTGAGAGCAGTCAGGGTGGGTGCCATATGACTGGGTTAGTTTCTGCAGTGAGTGACTTGATTCTGCGCACAGCTGATGTGGAGCAGCACTTTCTGTGTTTTAGCAGATCTGTTCCTCTGTGTTCTTTACAGGGTTGCTCTTGTTTTTTTCCTTTTTAAAATGTGTAGATAGAATTTTGTGAAATTAAAAATTCTTTATTAACCCTCTGATGGGTGCGACTCTTCTTTCCACCAAGATGGCGTTTTCCATAGACTTCAGGAGATGTGTTTACTGGAGCATTTGACCCTGCTCTGCATACATCGGGGCCTGTACTGTACCATTAGTGAAGAAGAAAATCATTGGGACTGTAGAAGAGCACAGTTCTGATCCATTGCTCAGTCACTGGGTTGTGTGCTTTTTGTAGTGACCGTAAGTGCTAGTGACAAGCCACTGCTGGTGCTGGCTGCTGCACAGAGACTAGCGCGTGTAGGCTCTTCTAATGCCCCCAGGTGAGATGGGCCTTTATTTCAGTTGTAAGCTGCTTTGAACAAGAACATCTAGACTGTGCAGCTCCAAGCTCTTTCAGGGTACGTCCACACAGCGGCGCCATTTCAGAGTAACATCCATTATCCCGAAATAGCATCGGGCGTGTCTTAACAGCACACCCCTTATTTTGAAATACATTTAAATATTGGATGTCTTAGCCGGCTTCCTGTAAAAGGAAGACGTCAGAACAGCACTCTATGTCACAATTTGGCACTGTGTAGACAGCGCCAGATTTCAAAATAGACTCTGTTGAAATAAGCTCCGCAAATTGCATCGCTCAAATTCGTAGCTCATTTCGAGCTATGCACGACTGTGTAGACCTGCCTTCAGTGGTTAGCAAGGATCCCTGTTACTCCAGTACTTTACCCCCTTTACTGGCCCTTCTCCCATGGTTCTTTTGTAGAGCCACAGCTCTGCCCCTGCACCCAGATGTTTACCAAAAAGTGGGGCTTTCTAGTGAAGTTGTTTGCATTTTCCCTTGGAGCCCAAAGTGAAAACCCAAATTGAAGTCCCAGGGGAAATTTTGTTTTCACATCTCAATACGGAGTGAGTGGGAATCGTACTGAGAACACACACACAAATATTTGTCTGATCCAACTAGCAATGCCTGCTGTAGCAGACAGGCCCTGCGTCCCTAGTGCTCTCAGCCTTTCCAGACCACTGTATCCCTTTCAGGAATCTGATTTGTCTTGTGTTCTCCCAAATTTTACCTCACTTAAAAATGACTTGCTTGCACAATCAGACCTAAAATACCGTCGTCTCACATAGGATGTTAACTAGCGAGGATTTGTGTCAACCTGTAACCTCTTGAAATTGTAAAGGTTACACATTTACATGGGGGGGGGGGGGGGGGGGGGGGAGAAGCACTGGCTCCTGCTGCAACCCTCCCCCTCCCCCATGCTGCCTCTGATCAGAGGCGGCAGCACGGCGTGGAGGGGCAGCTCCACCGAAGCCGGTGCCTGAACATTGGCTCCTGCCTGCCTCCTGCTTCATCTGGGGGAAGCAGGCTGGAGGGAGGCGGCTCCAAGGAAGCCAGCATACACGGAGGGCTGTCTTAAAAGCCTGCCGGCTCCTGCCTGCCCCCCTGCACTGGTGCCTCTGTGGTAGGTAGGGTGTGTGTGGGGGAGCTGGCTTAAACACCAGCTCCCCATGTGTATTGGCTCCGGCTCCCCCCGCCCGATGCAGATTATTACTGAACAATTGCTGACTTGCTCATTTTGTCTGACATGTTAGTTTGCACTGACTTGTCCTGTGCTTTTTATATCAACAGCTTGTTGAGTTGCTACACCCTCTGCCCACCCCCCACCCCAGTGCACCCGCACCCCTGGTTGAGAGCCACTGCCCTAGAAGATATTACCTACCTCAGTTAGAGCTAATGTGTGGACTGACCCCTTGCTCCCACAAAGCCTGCCCTGCCTGTATAGCACCTAGCCCAAAGGGGCCCTGGAGGTGTGACTATACAGATAGGACAAACAGGGCCATGGTCACTGAAGGGCACGCTGTGCTTCAGTACTGTTGGCGTGTGGGTTTTTAAATGTCAGTCCCTGCTGTGGCTGAAACCTTTACTTCCAGCACCACAAATATTTGCATAAGTCTTTTCACGAAACCTGAACGGAGGCTGCAGCAGGCGGTTGAATACAAGTGAAAATGTAAACAGCTTGGCGAAGATCTGACCTCTCCGCAGATGGAAGATCACGCCAACGCCGCTTAGCCACCTCCAATCCAGCAGCCCTACTTTACAGCGGGGAAAACTAAGACCGTGACATGCCATGACCCCCCCTTGCCCCCACCAGTGCTGTGCAGCAGGTCTGGGTTACTGGGATTCTGACTCCTAGCTCTGCTCCCGTCCTGGCCGGAGGTTGGAGAATAGTCAAAAGAAGCCCGAGGTTGAAGGAGCTGAGCTCCTTGGAGCCTGGTGAACAGTCTCCAGGCCTTTGTGCTGCCAGGCTACTTGGCTTAAGGCAAAATCCCACGCACAAATTGCAGCTGTCAAACCAACCGGACCCAGCTGGGAGCTTGGCCAAAATAGGTACCTCCCTGCTCAGAAAGGCTCCAGCGGGAGCAACGGTTTTGGCTGCCTCGTTGCAGGGGTAGGCACACAGCCCTGGTCTCAGAATTAGCTTTAATTTTACTTTAATAAAAATACTCCACCGCCTACATCCCGGGTCGCTGCGGCTCCCCCTCAGAAGAGCCCCTTTTCCTTCTTGAGCGCCTGCTGCTTCCACGGGGGCAGTGCCGCAAAGGCGTTCTGGGTCATGCCAAAGACGCCGCTGAAGTCCTGACTGGACAGGTACTCCTGCGGGAGGCAAGGGGCGAGGCTGAGCGGGCGGCCCTGCAACGCGCCATCCTGCTGAGTCACAGCCCCCGGCCCTGGGCCGTTACCGGGCAGGGGGCTCGCCGAGCTGTTGGGCCGCACTGCCATGCTGGGAAGTGCACTGGGTTCTGCTAGCCGGTGGCAGATCTCCGGGAGCCGGGTAGGGGGCTGGCGTTCCTCCCCTTCCATTTCTAGGGACGCCCCTCGCCCCGGCCTCCATGTTGCTGTTGTAAAACTGAGCACAGCTCCGTGCTGCTGGCACACTGCTCCTGCCCCCCACCCCCCAAGCTGCATCCCTGCCTGCAGCAGCTGAGGCATCCACCCCTGCTCCCCTCCCGCCTTCCCCGGGCTCATTTCAGCAGTGGTTGGCACAGAGCTGGGCCCAGGGGAGGCCTGCAAGAGGCAGGCCTGGAGCCGGGGGCTGGAGGTTCAAGGGGGTCTTTCCTCCTGTTCAGACTGCGGTGGTGTAATTCTCTGGCCCAGCTAACGCTGCTGGGCCCAGCAGGGGGCAAAACGGCAAAGGAGTCGTCCTGGGTGGGGGGTGGGGGGTGGGGTCCCCCCCCTTGCTTCTCGAGCCTGCTCTCCATGCAGGGCTGGCTCCCTGGCTCGGCCTTGGCTCTGGGGGCCTGGGTAGCATTTAGTGCACCCAGCATTCAACCCACGCTGGACTGCGACTGGCCCCAAATGAGTAATCCTGGCCCTTGGCTAAGCCGCCTCTCTCCTCCATACCCCTTTAGGGGCAGGGAGGTGCCAGCCCCGCCCCCGAGCTCCTAGAATAACCCTCACCCCTAAACAGACGCCTGCGTACGTACGGCCCCTGGCCCCCGAGCTGGGGGTGCCACCCAGCGGAGACCTGTGCTTAGCAGGGCGCTGAGGAGCTGCGCTTGCCTCCCATGGGGCCACGGGAAATGCTGCTAATCTCACTGGGGCCGGGTCAGCCCCCACAAGCCCCCTGGCCCTGCAGGCCGGGCCTAGCTCCTGCTGTGAATGCCACCTGCTCTGCCCGTGTGGCAAACACCCCGCTACCTACCACGGGGGGGGGGGGGCGTCTGAGCAGACTGCAGAGAGAGAGACGTGGCTGCCATTGGGGCCATGTGCTCATTGACCACCCCAGGCCCTGCTGCTCACCTCCTTCCTGCTGGGGTCCACTCCCGCAGGCAGCTCCTCCAGGGTCTTGTTCAGCAGGGCCTCCGGGGGGTAGGTCTGGAAGCTCACCTGGCTCAGGCTGGTCTTGGCAGTGAACACTTCCTGGCTTGTGAACTCCTGGGCGGGGGAGAGTCGCTCAGCGCCATGGCTGGGAGCTCGGCAAAGCCCCCAGCCTCTTGCATTCACCCTGGGCCTTGGCCAACGTGCATCCCGTTGCCCTCTGCCCTCCCTGCGGCTGCTTGGACCTGCTATCGGGCTGCACCCCCAGGGCCTGGCACGGCCCCCGGAGGACGGGGGAAGGCTTCTGCGGGGGGCCATGCCTCAGTTGGACTGCAAGCCCCGTGGGGCGGGGTGGGGTGTGCCCCAGCTGGGATCAAACCATAAACCAGGTTGCGATTCCTGACCGAGCTGGGTCCCAGGTAGCATAGGAGGGGGAAGCCTGGGAGTGTTTGTCTCCTGCAATAGCCAGGAGCAGCAGGCACGTAGAGCATCCTGGCAGCCCAGCGGCGACGGGCCTGTCTCCCCCCGCTGCCCTCTCGCTCGCGCCTGGGCTGTCTTCCCCCAAACACTCACAGTCGCTAGCTGGTTGAACTTGCTGTCGTCTCCCAGCTCGGCTTTCAGCTCCTCGTAGGATTTCCTGTCCTGGGGAGAGACGCGAGGGCTCAGGGGCAGGCGGGCGGGGACGGCAGAGCTGGCTGGGTTTGGGGGGGGACACTGGGCCAGAACCGCTCCCTCACCGGGTCTGTAATGCCCTGGCTGCGCCGTGCTCCCCCTGGGCCTTCCCGTTCCCAGCACTTCTGCATGTAGCTCGCCGAGGGGGTGGCCAGGGATCAGGGAGCGATGCGGCCGCATGGCGCAAGCCCACCCCAGGGACCTGCTGGGGAGCAACGTTCGCCGCGGCCGGGGACGTGAGTGTCTCCGTGAGCAGCACCCAGGCAGGGCGGGGACGGGGCTGCCGGGTGCGTTAAGCGACGGCCACCGGGTGTAACTCTCGGGCAGTTGGCAAAGGAAGACGGGGCCGGCTCGCTGGTTCCTGGGCGTCTGCCACGTCCCTGCCCTCGCTGGCACCTCAGTGGAGCCAAGAACTGCACAGTCCCGGCCTGGTCTCCAAGCCCAAGCACTCCCCGGAGCCGCCTCCCCAGCTGGCCAGCCTGAGGGCTGCGTCTCTCCCGCTTGTCAGCGTGCAGCAAGTTCGCTCTGAAGGGGGACGTAGCGTTTGGGCCCCGCCTGCCCCCTTGGCTCCAGGGCCCCCCCGCACTCACGCTCCACTTCAGGGGGTCCCAGGCCAGGAACCAGCCGGTGAACGTGGGGGGCTCGTAGCCTTGTTTCACCACGATGATGGGGGTGTCGGGGTCGCGCCCGCTGGGGTGAGTTCTCAGGTACTCCTGCGCCATCTCCGCCGCCTCCTTCTTCTCCGTCGCGTTGGCCTGCTCCCCGATCCAGAAGAACACCTGGGCGAGAAACAGCCTGTTCCGGGCCGGGGCCAGCCAGCGTCCCCTCCTCGTCCGCTACCGGGGGAACCCCCAGCTCGCCCCGGGCTGGGCCTGCTGGGATCCTGCTTCCCCGTACCTGGTCTCTCCCAGGGGAGGATGCACAGAGGGAGCTGGGGCTGAAAGCAGGGAGCCGGGGGTCAGGAATTCTCGGCTGCGGGCTCCCCTGGGACCGTGGGCGGCCAATGAGGCCTGGTGGAGCACGCGAGGGGTAGGGAGATCCCCGGTTCTAACCCTGCCTGAGCCATTGTGGGGGAGTGGCCCCTTGGCTCTCTCGTCTGTGCGGGGGGGATGTTTCACACTCCCTCCCCCGGGGGGGGCAGTGGTGGTGAAGGCTCCCCGGGAGCATACAGCCCGGAAGACCGCTGCCCACCTCAGGAACAACAGGTGCCCCGCCACCCCCTTCCATCCCTCCCTCCCCCCCACACACACCTGGTCCCAGGTGTCCAGCAGGAAGACATCGTCGTCCTCCAGATCGTCCTGGTTAAAATTGGTGATCTCCGTGGCAACAAAGGTGCCCGTCTGATTGGAGCATTCGAAGAGGCGGGGCGTAATTGACAAGGTCTCCTCCTGCAGCCTGTGGACAAAGGGGGTGGGGGGGTCAGGTCCCAGGGAACCCGGCCCGGCCGTGGGGCGCCCGTGCGGCACCAGCTGGATTCAGGCTTCAGCTGCATCTGCCCTGGAAAACAGAGCCGGCCCACGGGACGCGGGGAACCGCCAGGGGCCAGCACCCAAGGGTGGCCCAGGGGTTTGCTCAGATGGAGGGATATTCGGCTCCGGCCATGATCCCATTTCCTCTGGCTCACGGTCTGCCCCCCAGGGGTTTCGGAGGGGCGACAGCCGCGCGCTGCCCCCAGCGATGACCTGCCCATGCCCCGTCCCACCCACGCCCAGCACACGTCAGGGCCACCCCCTGGGACCCGCAGACAGGATACTACCCTCAGTGGGTGGGCAGCGTGCCGGCCAGCCTGGAAACACGCTCACCGCTCTGGGGCAGGCACGGCCACCCCCGGGCCTGGCCACGGCTGCTCCAGTCACCCAGGCTGCCTGCACTGCGCCACGCAGGGGCTCGGTCGGGGGGTAGCCTTTGGGCGAGCTGTGTCACGGGCCTGTGCCTCAGTTTCCCCTGCCTGTGGCATGGGGTGGCAGCGCTGCCCTCCTTAGGGAAGCAGGCCGGGATCTGCTGATGGGAAGGGCTAGATCCAACCTCAGAGCTCCTCTCTGTTCTCCAAGCAGCCTGAAGGGTGCCCCCCCCCCCCCGAGAGCGCCCTCCCCCCTGAGCATCATGCATGTGTGGCTCCTGCCGCTAGGCCTGCCTGGGGCGTGGCTCCATGCGCCATGTGCCCTGCCCGACCGGGGCTTACCGCTTGCTGCTGGCGTACTGGGATTTCCCACCCAGTGCCAGCCAGAACTGGGCCGGCTCCTGGCCCTCGGCGATCACCAGCTTTTCCGTTTTGGAGATGAGGTCGGCCACGCTCTTGGCCATCTCCCGCTCATCCCCGCTGCAGCCCTGCGGGCAACCAGAGTGGGCTGGGTCAGGGCTCCCGGCAGGTCCCCCCGGCCTCCCGCCACCGGCTCAGCCCAGGACTCTCGCGGCAGGCTCCGGCGCCCGCTCGCCCCACGCCCAGCCCGCGCCGAGCGCCATACCCACCTTCCCGTACCAGAGGTAGCAGCAGGCCTGCGTCTTCAGCACGAAGACGTCGTTGGAGTTGAGGCAGGAGGCGCGCGGCTGCACCTCGAAGGCCTTGGTGTTGGAGGCGTCGGTGCCGTGCACGTGGAAGAGGCGGGTGGGCGGCGCTGGCTCCGTGCTGCCCGCCCGCGAGGTGCCTCCCTGGGGAGTGGCGGGGCGGGGGAGAAGACGTCAAACTGGCCTCCAGCCTCGGGGAACGGGGCCCTCAGCAGCACGGACACAAGGCCGGGAGCCCCTTCACCGGCTTTAGCAGCCTGGAGGAGCCCACCCCGGCTCCGGCCCCAGGCGGCCGCTTGCCGATGTCACCCCAGCCCTTGGTGGGAAGGTTTCTGAAGCAGAGCCCTGGACATCAGTAACCAGGCCGCCTGCCCCGCCAGCGCCCAAGGCTGGGAGTGTGACGCGCCTCCGCCCCAAGCGAGCAGCATCGCCCCGTGCCTCAGTTTCCCCTGTGGCCAAAAGTGGGTAACACCACCTGCGTCCCCTCGGGGTTCCATGGCTGACGGGGAGCTGAGCTGTCTCCCAGCAGCGCGGCTGTTGCAGGCAGGGGCATGGTGCCCAGTGCTGCACAGCACCCGCCGCAGAACCAGTCCCAGCTGCTACGGGCCCAAACTTGGCCTGCCCAGGGATGCCGGCGGGCCCAGGGCCTCCCTGCTCAAGGCTCTTTAACTCCCCACCAGCCGGCGGGGAGCAGGTGTAGTGGCTGGCCACACGCATGAGCATGTGTCGCGGCCAATGTTCCTTCCAATTGCTTCCATCCGTGTGCAGAATCAATAGTGTTCTGTGCACCGAGACAAGGGCAGGTGTGCACCACCAGGAGGAACACACGCTGCCGGCTGGGGGCGCTCTGCTAATCAACCGGCCGGCACCTCAGTCCCCCCTGGGTGGCCGCCCAAGCACTCAGCTCCCAGGGAACGCTGCTGACGGCCCTTGCCCGCGGGCCCTGGGCTGGCACTGGGGGAGTGGCAGACGGGGCGACGGGGGCAGAGACATCCCCCCCCGGCCGGGCACTCACCGCGTACACCACCATCTTCCCCTTGAAGATGGCCATGAGGTGCGCGGGCTCCTTGCCCATGGGCACCCGCACCTGCACGGCCGCGTCGTTGTACTTCTGGTCCAGGGCGACGGCCTGGTAGGCCGAGGCAGCGAGCTCATCCCGGCTGGCGTGCCGGCCCTAGGGAGCCGGAAGGAGGGGATCAGAGCGGAGTGGCAGGGCCCCAGCCCCCTCGGCCCCCCACCCCCCAGCACTGGGTGAGTCGCATCGAGCGCGGGCAGCCAGCCCTGCCAAGAGTCAGGCCAGCCCCTCGCCGGGCCTCAGTTTCCCCATCTGAGATAGACTAGTGAAGACAAGGCCCCGCCCCTCAGCGAGCGAGCGCACGAATTACTGAGCGAGTTAGCATATGAGTGGCACATGCAAACCCCCACCCAGTGTGGCCACTGGCTAGCACTAACTCTGAGGGCACAAAGCATTGTGGGTAGGGCAACCCCCACGCCCACCCCCAGCTCTGGGGTGCTGCACAGTGACTGGCGGGTGCCCCACGGGGAGCGGCTGGTCCCGTGCGTGTGGGCTCTGGCCTCATGGTTACAAACGTGGGAACCAGGAGACGTTAGACGAGTCTGAATTGGGGCAAATTCAGAGCTAAACCCAGCACGTGTGTGGCCTGTGGAACTCCCTGCCACATGATGCAGCTGCAGCCAAGGGACTGGGCATACTGTGGGGGACAAGAACACGCAGGGGGAGCCCGGTCAGGTATCCGGGGGGGGCAGAGATCATCCCATGCCTGCTGTCCCTGGCCCCCCTGGAGCCCGGGGCTTGGCTCACCCACCTGCCAGATGTAGATGATGTAGTGCAGCTTGTTGCTGACCAGGTACGTGTAGAGGACGAGGTAACAGTCGCCGCCATAGAAATGGCCCAGCCAGCGCTTCTCCACCGGCACCAGCTCCAAGTCCTCCACGCGCCAGACCTGCCGGGAGCAGGGGGTGAGCCGGGCGGGCCCTGGGCAGCGCTGGGCTGGGGGGTCGGGGGCTGCCGGGGCCTGGGATCCAGGGGGCCGACTTCTCCGTCTCTGTGTGGCGCCTGGAGGATGGGCCGGGGGCCGCTGTGTGGGGTCCTGCTTGGGGCCAGCCAGGCCTGAGGCGACGGGCGGCCCCGTCCCGGGCTGGGCCCACCAGCCCCCTGCCAACGGCACTGGCCCTGCTCAGCCGCGCGCCGGCGAGTCTGCCTTGTGCCCGGCCCGCCCCCCCACCCCCCATCTCAGCACCGGCGCCCGCCCGCCCCCCCCATCTCAGCACCACCGCCCGCCCGCCCCATCTCAGCACCGGCGCCCGCCCGCCCGCCCCCCCATCTCAGCACCACCGCCCGCCCGCCCCATCTCAGCACCACCGCCCGCCCGCCCGCCCCCCCCATCTCAGCACCGGCGCCCGCCCGCCTGCCCCCCCCATCTCAGCACCGGCGCCCGCCCGCCCCCCCCATCTCAGCACCACCGCCCGCCCGCCCGCCCCCCCCATCTCAGCACCACCGCCCGCCCGCCCGCCCCCCCCATCTCAGCACCACCGCCCGCCCGCCCGCCCCCCCCATCTCAGCACCGGCGCCCGCCCGCCCCCCCCATCTCAGCACCACCGCCCGCCCGCCGCCCCCCCCATCTCAGCACCACCGCCCGCCCGCCCGCCCCCCCCATCTCAGCACCACCGCCCGCCCGCCCCCCCCCATCTCAGCACCGGCGCCCGCCCGCCCCCCCCATCTCAGCACCACCGCCCGCCCGCCCCATCTCAGCACCGGCGCCCGCCCGCCTGCCCCCCCCATCTCAGCACCGGCGCCCGCCCGCCCCCCCATCTCAGCACCGGCGCCCGCCCGCCCCCCCTATCTCAGCACACCGCCCGCCCGCCCCCCCCATCTCAGCACCACCGCCCGCCCGCCCGCCCCCCCCATCTCAGCACCGGCGCCCGCCCGCCCACCCCCCCCATCTCAGCACCGGCGCCCGCCCGCCCACCCCCCCCATCTCAGCACCGGCGCCCGCCCCCCCGCCCCCCCATCTCAGCACCGGCGCCCGCCCGCCCGCCCCCCCATCTCAGCACCGGCGCCCGCCCGCCCGCCCCCCCATCTCAGCACCGGCGCCCGCCCACCCGACCCCCCATCTCAGCACCGGCGCTCGCCCGCCCGCCCCCCCATCTCAGCACCGGCGCCCGCCCGCCCGGCCCCCCATCTCAGCACCGGCGCCCGCCCGCCCGCCCCCCCATCTCAGCACCGGTGCCCGCCCGCCCGGCCCCCCATCTCAGCACCGGCGCCCGCCCGCCCACCCCCCCATCTCAGCACCGGCGCTCGCCCGCCCGACCCCCCATCTCAGCACCGGCGCCCGCCCGCCCGCCCCCCCCATCTCAGCACCGGTGCCCGCCCGCCCGCCCGACCCCCCATCTCAGCACCGGCGCCCGCCCGCCCGCCCGACCCCCCATCTCAGCACCGGCGCCCGCCCGCCCGCCCCCCCATCTCAGCACCGGCGCCCGCCCGCCCGCCCCCCCATATCAGCACCGGCGCCCGCCCACCCGCCCGCCCCCCCATCTCAGCACCGGCGCCCGCCCGCCCGCCCGACCCCCCATCTCAACACCGGCGCCCGCCGCCCGACCCCCCATCTCAGCACCGGCGCCCGCCCGCCCGACCCCCCATCTCAGCACCGGCGCTCGCCCGCCCGACCCCCCATCTCAGCACCGGCGCCCGCCCGCCCCCCTCATCCAAGGGTTCTAAAAGAACTTAAATGGGCCTCATCCAAGGGTTCTAAAAGAACTTAAATGGGAAATTGCTGAGCTATTATCTGTGGTTTGTAACCTATCCTTTAAATCGGCTTCCGTACCTAATGACTGGAAGGTAGCCAACGTGACACCAATATTTAAAAAGGCCTCTAGAGGCGATCCTGGCACTTACAGACCGGTGAGTCTAACCTCAGTACCGGGCAAATTAGTCGAAACAATAGTAAAGAATAAAATAGTGAATCATGTAGAAGAACATAATTTGTTGGACAAAAGTCAACATGGTTTCTGTAAAGGGAAATCCTGTCTTCCTAATCTATTAGAGTTCTTTGAAGAGGTTAACAAGCATGCGGATAAGGGGGATCCAGTAGATATAGTATACTTGGATTTTCAGAAAGCCTTTGACAAGGTCCCTCCCCAAAGGCTCTTGTGTAAATTCCATGGCCATGGGAGAAGAGGAAGGTCCTTTCTTGGATTGAGAACTGGCTAAAAGACAGGAAACAAAGGGTAGGAGTAAATGGTAAATTTTCAGATTGGAGAGGGGTAACTAGTGGTGTCCCCCAAGGGTCAGTCCTGGGACCAATCCTTTTCAACTTATTCATAAATGATCTGGAGAAAGGGGTATGTAGTGAGGTAGTAAAGTTTGCGGATGATACAAAACTGTTTAGGATAGTCAAGACAGAAGCAGACTGTGAGGGACTCCAAGAAGATCTCACCAAACTGAGTGATTGGGCAACAAAATGGCAAATGAAATTGAATGTGGATAAGTGTAAAGTAATGCACATCGGGAAAAATAACCCCAACTATACGGACAGTATGATGGGGGCTAATTTGGCTACGACAAATCAGGAAAGAGATCTTGGAGTTATCGTGGACAGTTCTCTGAAAAACTTCCCACACAGTGTGCAGCGGGCGGTCAAAAAGGCAAATAGGATGCTAGGAATTATTAAGAAAGGGATAGAAAATAAAACCCAGAATATCTTACTGCCCCTGGATAAAACTATGGTACGCCCACATCTTGAATACTGTGTACAGATGTGGTCTCCTCACCTCAAAAAAGATATTTTGGCCTTGGAAAGGGTTCAGAAAAGGGCAACTAAAATGATTAGGGGTTTGGAACGGGTCCCATATGAGGAGAAATTAAAGCGACTGGGACTTTTCAGTTTAGAAAAGAGGAGACTGAGGGGGGATATGATAGAGGTCTATAAAATCATGAGTGGTGTGGAGAGGGCCGATAAAGAAAAGTTATTTATTAGTTCCCATAATAGAAGAACTAGAGGACACCAAATGAAATTAATGGGGAGCAGGTTTAAAACTAATAAAAGAAAGTTCTTCTTCACACAGCATGTAGTCAACCTGTGGAACTCCTTGCCAGAGGAGGCTGTGAAGGCTAGGACTGTAACAGAGTTTAAAGAGAAGCTAGATAATTTCATGGAGGTTAGGTCCATAAAAGGCTGTTAGCCAGGGGATAAAATGGTGTCCTTGGCCTCTGTTTGTCAGAGGCTGGAGAGGGATGGCAGGAGACAAATCTCTTGATCATTGTCTTCGGTCCACCCCCTCTGGGGCACCTGGTGCTGGCCACTGTCGGCAGACAGGCTACTGGGCTAGATGGACCTTTGGTCTGACCCAGTACGGCCGTTCTTATGTTCTTATGTTCTTATCTCAGCACCGGCGCCCGCCCGCCCAGCCCCCCCCATCTCAGCACCGGCGCCCGCCCGCCCCTTACCTCCACCTCCCCGGAGCCGTCGTCCACCATCTTGTGCTGCGCGGCCAGCTCGGGCTTGGCGTGCATGGTGCTGGCGTCGAACTTGATCCGCTCCACTTTGGCTGGGGGCAAGGCGGGCACTCAGGCGGGGGCACCCGGCAGCCCTGCCCCCTCCGCACCGGGCTGCAGCCGGGCCCCTTCCTCAGCCCCCACCCAGCATGGCACCGAGGGCTGGGCCGTTGGGATTCTGCCTGGCCCCCGGCCCTTCCCCGCTCTGCCCGGCGCATGGCCCTTACCCGCTGTGCCCGGCGCATGCCCCTTACCCGCTGTGCCCAGCCCCAGCCCTTACCCGCTCTGCCCGCCCCCGGCCCTTACCCGCTGTGCCCGGCGCATGGCCCTTACCCACTGTGCCTCCCCCAGCCCTTACCTGCTCTGCCCGGCGCATGGCCCTTCCCCGCTGTGCCTCCCCCAGCCCTTACCCGCTCTGCCCGGCGCATGGCCCTTCCCCGCTGTGCCTCCCCCAGCCCTTACCCGCTCTGCCCGGCGCATGGCCCTTCCCCGCTGTGCCCGGCGCATGGCCCTTACCCGCTGTGCCCGGCGCATGGCCCTTACCCACTGTGCCTCCCCCAGCCCTTACCTGCTCTGCCCGGCGCATGGCCCTTACCCGCTGTGCCTCCCCCAGCCCTTACCCACTGTGCCCGGCGCATGGCCCTTACCCGCTGTGCCTCCCCCAGCCCTTACCCGCTGTGCCTCCCCCAGCCCTTCCCCGCTCTGCCCGGCGCATGGCCCTTCCCCGCTGTGCCCGGCCCCTCAGCACTTACCCACTTTGCCCACGGTGTGGGTCTTGCCCAGGCCGCTGGTCTGGTTGGTGACGGTCCATTTCTGGAAGAGCTGCTTGAACGTGGCCGACTCGGCGCCGTCGTTCTCGGTCTGCACGCGGGTGCTGGGCGGGTACTTCTTGGCTTTGATGAACCCCTGCAAGGGGCAGGGCCCGGCGGGCGAGGGGGAGTCAAGGACACTCTGGGGGGGCAGGGCGGGGCGCCAGGAAACCACCGCCAGGCCCGGGGTGCGCCAGGCGTTTCGGCAGCTGCATGGCTCCCAGCCGTCTCCTCGAGACCCCGGCACATACACAGCTGTGTGTGTGTGTGTGCGCGTGTGTGTGTGCGCGTGTGTGCGTGTGTGTGCGCGTGTGTGTGTGTGTGCGTGTGTGTGTGCGCGTGTGTGTGTGCGTGTGCGTGTGCATGTGCGCGTGTGCGTGTGTGTGCGTGTGCATGTGCGTGTGTGCGTGTGCGTGTGCGTGTGTAGGAGGTTGGGTACATGCCTGGTGTGTGTGTGTGTGTGTGTGTGTGTGTGTGTGTGTGTAAGAAAGGCTGTGCGTATGTGTAGGGCTCTGTGTGTGTGTAGGAGGCTGGGTACATGCCTGGGGTGTGTGTGTGTGTGTGTGTGTGTAAGAAAGGCTGTGCGTATGTGTAGGGCTCTGTGTGTGTGTGTGTGTAGGAGGCTGGGTACATGCCTGGGGTGTGTGTGTGTGTGTGTGTGTAAGAAAGGCTGTGGGTATGTGTAGGGCTCTGTGTGTGTGTGTGTGTAGGAGGCTGGGTACATGCCTGGGGTGTGTGTGTGTGTGTGTGTGTGTGTAAGAAAGGCTGTGCATATGTGTAGGGCTCTGTGTGTGTGTAGGAGGCTGTGCGTATGTGTAGGGCTCTGTGTGTGTGTGTAGGAGGCTGTGTGCATGCCTGGGGGATCCCCGTGTGCGTGTGTGCACCACCAGGCCCTGCCGGGGGGCTGAGCTGTGAATGGGGCAGAGCTTTGGGAGCCTGGCTCCGCCGTGGCAGCGGAGCGAGAAGAGCCAGAGCCCAGGGCCAGGGGTTCAGGGCCCCACCTGCTGCCGCGCCCCACTCAGCCAGGGCTGCCCCAGCCCGTGGGACCCCCTGGGGGCCTGCACCCCCCCTGAGGCTTCCCGGACAGCCCCCCGGCCGGAGCCGGCCCGACCCTCGGGGTTAATTCCCACGGGGCTGGCAGGGGGCGACAGCGGGGAGCAGATGGCCCCCACCCAGTGGGCCCCCTTGGGGACGGGGGGGAGGGGTGCAGGGGATCTCCCGCCCCCACCCCTACTCACCAGGGCTCTGTTCATGGCCTGCTGCTTCTCCTGCTTGCTGGAGCTCCTGCCCTTCCAGACGTAGATGGACAGGCCCCCTTGGTCGAGGATGTAGCAGTCCTGGGTGGGGGGGCAGAGGGGTCAGGCTGGTGCCCCCCAGCACCATCAGCCTAGGGCCCTGAGCGCGCGCTGCACCGCCCCCTGGTGGCTCATTGGGTCAGGGCCCCCCGCCCTGGGTCCCCGGCACCCGCTCAGCTGGGGCGTCTCCGCGGGTCGCCCGGGGCATGGGAGGTGGCTGCCGGAGACGAGAGGGGATGGAGATGCAGGGGCCACCGGGAGCAGGCTCGGAGTCAGCGAGGAGATGCCAGCGGGTGGGCGGGGGGTGGCGGGGGTGCGAGGGAGGGACCCACGCTGCTCCGCTCAGGAATCCGCTGCCGAGTGGCCCTCGTGTCCGTCTGGGCGCCCAGCCCCGGGGAGCTGGGGGAGTCAGCGGGAACCCGGGGGGCCACGTACCTCGTGCCGGAGCAGATCTTGGGTCAGCGGGCGGGTGGCCACCTCTTGGATCAACAGGTTCCCCTCCGCATCCGAGACACTGCAAGACACCAGCCCCAGCGCCCGCTCAGCCCTGGCGCAGCCCCTGGCACAGGGCCCACGTAACCCTCCCATCCAGCGTGGTTACTGAGCAGTGCAAGTGGTGCCTAGAACCAAGAGACCTCTACAGCGGGGGCTGGGAGCCGGATGGCTTTTAGCTCAGAGGGTGGAGGCTCCTGTACTCCACTTCAGAGATCCCAGGTTCGAATCTGCCCCGTGGCGGGTACACATGCGGGACGCTGCGTGTGAAACCCTTGTTACCTCTGAGCTCGGCCAGGGCCCAGCGGGCGTGAGGAGGCCACGGAAGCGCATGACATGGCGTCAGGAGTAAACCGGGCACGGGAGGGAACCCGGCTGCTGTGGGAAGGAGCAAGCCAGGACCTGCCCTGCGCCCCAGAGGCGACCCCGCACGGGGGACAGACGGGAGACGAGCCCACACGGCACAGAGAGCCGGGGGAGGGGCCGGCCTCTCCTCTGTGCTGCGGAGTTGGGCTCATGAGAGTGGGATTCAGTGGTAGGGGGACCCTGGGCAGTTTGGCTGGGAGGCCAGCAAGTGCCTGTACCTGCTGCGCTGACCTCTGGAGCCGCCTGCTGGCCGGGTGGGGGGTGGGGCAGGCAGAAGAGGGGGCCCTGATGTCGGGGTGTCCCCCTCCTGTTAGCCCTGCAGCCCCCCTCCACAGCATGGTGGGGAAAAGAGGGCGGTTCCCTGGCTGCTTTCAGGAGTGGCTCAGGGCCAGGGAACGGTGAGCCTGCCTTAGCCCAGCTGTGCCGCTGCCTGAGGTTAAATGGAGCCCAGATCCTGAACCCCTGTCCCCCTCCTGCCCCCACACCCCCAAGCCTGCCCTGAACCCCCTGAGATCAGAGCCCCCTCCCCCACCCATTGGGCCAAGAGCAGAGCCTGTGCCCCAACCTCCTGGTGCAGGTGTGGGAGGCTGGAGTGAGTGGGGCGGGGCCTCGGGAGGGGCGGGGCTTAGACGGGGTGCAGAAGGCGGCGGGGCGGGGTCTGGGTTTGCCGTGGCTCCTGGCTTGCGCTGAAATCCCAAGGGGGGTTTGTGCTTGAGCACGTCGGGGAGCCCTGCTGTAGCTGGGGGACGCGGCGGCTTGCAAAGGGGCCAGGGCCCGGGGAGCACGCCGGGCGTTTGACGGCAGCGCTGCGCTTGTGGGCAGGACACGGTGACTGCACTGGAGCTATTGACTTTAAAACAGACATGGGAACCGACATCGCCCGACCCGGCTCTCACTCTGCTCCAGACCTGTCCTGGCTGCCTCTGTAGGGGGAGTAGTTCATGATTCAAGCACCAGGGGGCACTAAAGAGCACAGGAAAGATACTAGGGAGACTGAGGCAAAGAAAGGGCGTTGCAATTAACTGTGGAACTCACTGCTGCAAGATGCTGCCACACAGCTTCGGGGGCTGGGTTCATGGCCCTGGAGGCTGAAGCCCTTGTTAGCCTCAGCTAAGATGCAGTGGGGGCAGGCCCAGGGGTGGGAGAGTCCAGGGAAGGACTCTGCGCAGAGGTCTCTTGCTGACTGCTTCCTCCTCCCCCTCCCCCCGAGTGCCGCATGTGGGGGACTCACTGGTAGAGCTTGAGCGAGGTTTTCAGCGTCTGGTCCACCACGGCGTCGGGGATGGCGGCCTTGATCGTCTTCCTTTCCCCCAGTACGTGGGTGAGGATCTTCATCAGCCCAGGGGAGGCGTCTTCGTCCTCGCCATCCACCACGCCCACCTGGGAGCGCCCGCCCCGCTCCCGGTCCCGGATGTCCTTGGCCAGGTTCATGCCCTGCACCAGAACAGGCCACGGGGCCCGCGCCACGTGAGAGAGCAACCCGGGCACAGCGTAGGGGCTGTGGGTGGGGAGTGAGGGGCATTGGCAGTGCTGGGGGGCAGGGGCTGGAGGGCAGGAGTGAGGGGCATTGGCAGGGCTGGGGGGCAGGGGCTGGGGGTCAGGAGTGAGGGGCATTGGCAGGGCTGGGGGGCAGGGGCTGTGGTTCAGGACTGAGGGGCATTGGCAGGGTTGGGGGGCAGGGGCTGGGGGTCAGGAGTGAGGGGCATTGGCAGGGCTGGGGGGCAGGGGCTGTGGTTCAGGACTGAGGGGCATTGTCAGGGCTGGGGGACAGGGGCTGTGGGTGGGGAGTGAGGGGCATTGGCAGTGCTGGGGGGCAGGGGCTGGGGGCAGGACTGAGGGGCATTGGCAGGGTTGGGGGGCAGGGGCTGTGGGTCAGGACTGAGGGGCATTGGCAGGGTTGGGGGGCAGGGGCTGTGGTTCAGGACTGAGGGGCATTGGCAGGGTTGGGGGGCAGGGGCTGGGGGTCAGGAGTGAGGGGCATTGGCAGGGCTGGGGGGCAGGGGCTGTGGGTCAGGAGTGAGGGGCATTGGCAGGGCTGGGGGGCAGGGGCTGTGGGTCAGGAGTGAGGAGCATTGGCAGTGTTGGGGGGCAGGGGCTGTGGGTCAGGAGTGAGGGGCATTGGCAGGGTTGGGGGCAGGGGCTGTGGGTCAGGATTGAGGGGCATTGGCAGGGTTGGGGAGCAGGGGCTGTGGGTCAGGATTGAGGGGCATTGGCAGGGTTGGGGAGCAGGGGCTGTGGGTCAGGACTGAGGGGCATTGGCAGGGCTGGGGGGCAGGGGCTGTGGGTCAGGACTGAGGGGCATTGGCAGGGTTGGGGGACGGGGCTGTGGGTCAGGAGTGAGGGGCATTGGCAGGGTTGGGGGGCAGGGGCTGGGGGTCAGGAGTGAGGGGCATTGGCAGGGCTGGGGGGCAGGGGCTGTGGGTCAGGAGTGAGGGGCATTGGCAGGGCTGGGGGGCAGGGGCTGTGGGTCAGGAGTGAGGGGCATTGGCAGGGTTGGGGGGCAGGGGCTGGGGGTCAGGAGTGAGGGGCATTGGCAGGGCTGGGGGGCAGGGGCTGTGGGTCAGGAGTGAGGGGCATTGGCAGGGCTGGGGGGCAGGGGCTGTGGGTCAGGAGTGAGGGGCATTGGCAGTGTTGGGGGGCAGGGGCTGTGGGTCAGGAGTGAGGGGCATTGGCAGGGTTGGGGGCAGGGGCTGTGGGTCAGGATTGAGGGGCATTGGCAGGGTTGGGGAGCAGGGGCTGTGGGTCAGGACTGAGGGGCATTGGCAGGGCTGGGGGGCAGGGGCTGTGGGTCAGGACTGAGGGGCATTGGCAGGGTTAGGGGGCAGGGCTGGGCTGGCATGGGCTGTAGGCCGGGACTGAGGAGCACTGGCAGCGCTGCCATGGGGGGACCCCCGCTTGGGCAGGGATGATATGGGGGACCCCCCCCCCCTTGGGCAGGGATGATATGGGGGACCCCCCCCTTGGGCAGGGATGATATGGGGGACCTCCCCTTGGGCAGGGATGATATGAGGACCACCTCCCATTCCACGCAAAGGGCATATGGGGGCAGCTTCCCCTTGCCCCATCCCAGCCTCTCCCATGCCACAGGGCTCTGTGGGTCTCCCTGCGGTGGCAGAGCTGAGCCCCGAGCGCTGCAGGGCCGGGGCGGGAGGGGGGTGGGGGCAGTGTGGCTCCCGGGAAGGTATTGGGGCCGAGCGGCCGCCCAGGCACCAGCAGCCAAGGCCCCTGGAGCTCCCGCTCGGGTCTCACGTCCCCCCCGGGTCTCGCTCAATCACCAGCCGGGCTGGGCGGCGGGACCCAGCGCTGAGGCCTCTGGGGGAAGGGCTCTAGCCCCCCACGGTCCCGCTACCTTCAGCCTCTCGGTGCGGTTGCTCTCGGGGCCGTTCCACTGTATGATGAGCTTGCCCAGGTCCAGCAGGAAAACGTCCCCCTTGTTGAAGCTGTCCCAGCTCATCTCCACCTGCCGGAGGAAGGCAGCACAAGGGGGTAAAGCACAGGGCTGGCGGCAGGACGCCGGGGTTCTCTCTTCCTTGGAGGGGAGTGAAAGGGGAATCCCCACCAGCAGTATAGGGCCTATGACACACAGCACTGCAATTCTGAGTCTGCCCCACAGAGGGCAGCATTGCACATGCCCTGTCCCAGTGCCTAGCCACTGCCATCAGGCTCACCATGATATGAGCCTGTCGGCCTCCGCTCTCCTGTTACACTGAATTTCATTAGCCACAGCCTCCCCGACCCATAAAAATGCAGCCACCTCTGGGGTGAGGCACAGATGCTAGTGACACCCAGTGGCTCTGTGTGAATGTTTGGGACAGGAAGTGAAGGAGACCCCCTGTCTACATGCTGCCCGGACAAAGGGCCCCAGGAGCTGGGTTTAAGATGCAGCGGGGGGGGGGGGGGGGCACGCGTGTCCCTCCCCTCCCCCCCACTACCCACCTCTCCAGCTACCACATTCTTCTTGCCCTTCACGTGCAGCAGCCGCTGGATGTTGTACGTGTTGGTCTCCACGTGCTTCATCCCCGAGGCGACGCCGCCCTTCTTATAGCTGGGGGGGAGAGGCCGAGTCAGCATGGGGAGCCTGGGGCCCACAGCCAGGCCCCCGTTTGCAGACTCGCCTCCCCCAGGGAGCAGGCCTTTCAGGGTCACTCTATTTGGGTGGTGTTCAGGGACCTGCCCCAGTGGCATGGGAGTAGAACACAGACGCTCCCCTTCCCCTGCTCTACCCACTAGACTCTGCTGCCTCACGCTACGGGTAGCCGGTGCCTGAACTCCTGGCCCAGAGTGTCTCCTTCCCTGGGGAAACTGAGTCCCTTAGCCCCTGGGAACCGAAACCTGCTGTTCTCCAGGACATCTGATCTGCAGAGGCCTCTGCCTATGGGGCGATGGTGCCCCCGACCTGGCCTGGGTGGAGGGGCCATGCCTCCGCCCTGCTGGCCCTGCTTTGTGGGGATTGCTTGGTGCCCCCCCCATACCGCAGTGGCTAGCAGGCGGCTCCCTTTTCCTCTGGCTGGCCTCGGGCTCCAGCCTGGGCCCAGCCCCACATCAGGGGCTTCGGTCCCAGCAGTGGCTGGAGGGGCAGCAGCAGAGCTGTTGTTCCGGGAGTGAGTCACAGCTGTGTGCTGGCGCTGGGGGATCGAACCGGGCTCGAGAGCATGGGTCGTGCCAGCTGCCGGGCCCAGCCAGCGGGTCTGACACAGGCCCGGAGAGCAGGGATAGGAACCTGCTGTTGGTGTTTCCGGGCCCATCCAGCAGGGGGCGACACAGGCCCCAAGAGCAGGGGTAGGAGCCCGCTGTTGGCGTTTCCAGGCCCAGCCAGCAGGGGGCGACACAGGCCCCAAGAGCAGGGGTAGGAGCCCGCTGTTGGCGTTTCCAGGCCCAGCCAGCAGGGGGCAACACAGGCCCCGAGAGCAGAGATAGGAGCCCGCTGTTGGCGTTTCCAGGCCCAGCCAGCAGGGGGCGACACAGGCCCCGAGAGCAGGGATAGGAGCCCGCTGTTGGCGTTTCCAGGCCCAGCCAGCAGGGGGCGACACAGGCCCCGAGAGCAGGGATAGGAACCCGCTGTTGGCGTTTCCGGGCCCAGCCAGCAGGGGGCGACACAGGCCTGGAGAGCAGGGGTAGGAGCCCGCTGTTGGCGTTTCCGGGCCCAGCCAGCAGGGGGCGACACAGGCCCCGAGAGCAGGGGTAGGAGCCCGCTGTTGGCGTTTCCAGGCCCAGCCAGCAGGGGGCGACACAGGCCCCAAGAGCAGGGGTAGGAGCCCGCTGTTGGCGTTTCCAGGCCCAGCCAGCAGGGGGCGACACAGGCCCCAAGAGCAGGGGTAGGAGCCCGCTGTTGGTGTTTCCGGGCCCAGCCAGCAGGGGGCGACACAGGCCCCGAGAGCAGGGGTAGGAGCCCGCTGTTGGCGTTTCCAGGCCCAGCCAGCAGGGGACGACACAGGCCCCAAGAGCAGGGGTAGGAGCCCGCTGTTGGCGTTTCCGGGCCCAGCCAGCAGGGGGCGACACAGGCCCCAAGAGCAGGGATAGGAGCCCGCTGTTGGCGTTTCTGGGCCCAGCCAGCAGGGGGCGACACAGGCCCGGAGAGCAGGGGTAGGAGCCCGCTGTTGGCGTTTCAAGGCCCATCCAGCAGGGGGTGACAGAGGCCCGGAGAGCAGGGGTAGGAGCCCACTGTTGGCGTTTCCGGGCCCAGCCAGCAGGGGGCGATATGGTCCCATGCACTAGGGGTGGCGCATCCTCAGGCGCTGGCTGGGGAAGTTACAGAGCCCCCCCCCCGCCCCTGGGCTGCGGCGTCCCGGCCCCTACGTACGTGAGGCCCTGCTTGAAGAGGCCCCTGAAGGCCTCGCTCTCGTTGCCCTGGGCCTCGCGGTGCTGCACGGCCGCCCCGCCCAGGTGCTCGTCCAGCTGCGTGGTGTAGATGGCGGCCGCCCCCTGCTCGTCCTGCGAGGACTCCCGCCCCAGCCAGTAGTGCAGGTCGTAGGTGAAGCTGCTCCCGGTCTTGTGCGTCTGCAGCCAAAGGAGCCTGCGCTAGCGACGGGCCCGGCACCAGGTACCTGCCTTGGCTGGGGCCCAGGACCGCGGCAGAGCGCCGGCAGCCGGACGCAGCCCCCAGCCGGCAGGCCCGCACTTAGATGTGCCGCTCGCTCCAGCACGGGGGCTGCCTGGTGACTTGCACGAGCTCGCACGCCCCCTCGCACGGGGCCAATGTGGGCGTCGTTGGGAACAGATTTAGGAGGTCGGTGTGTGCCTCAGTTTCCCTACATGGCATGGCGCCCCAGCAGGTGGCAGGTGACTGTGTGCCCTCAGGGCTGGGCCCAGATCGGGTGGGCGTGTCCCCCGCTTGCTCTTACCCATTGCCGGGTGTTAAGCACCCTGCCCCCCGATCCCTCCCCCTGGGGCAAGGCAGCAGGCTGCCCACTGCCCCCACCCCCGCACGGAGCCCCCTACCGCGAGCAGCACGTAGCAGTCGCCTTCGTAGAAGTTCCCGTAGCTTTTGGGAGGCACCGGCACCATCTGCATTTTCTGGAACGGGAAGGAAAGGTGGGGCGCTGAGTCCGGAGGGGGCTCCCCTGGCAGACCCTGCCCCCTCAGTGCTGCAGACCAAGGAACCGTGCCCCCCAAGTCCCAGCCCGCGGCCCCCGAATCACAGCCCGTGAGGAGGGTCACCCCTCTGGCACCAGTGGCCCTAGGGGAGCCCTTGGTCCCAGGGAAGCAGCTGGACCCATCTGGGCCGCGGCTGCTGCGTGTGGGATGAGGCTGCGTCCCCCGCCCGTGGGGCTGAGATGCTAGCAGGCAAAGCTGCCCCAGAGGGCTCCCCAGGCCCGGACACTGGCCAGGAACCCCAGGGCCCCTCGCCAGGCCCGTCACCCACCTCGATTCTCCAGATCTGCAGGCCGGGGGTGGTTCTGTTGAGCGTCTTGGTGACTTGGGCGGTGAGCTCCGGCATGGTGGCTGGCGCGGCAGGGGCCTGGCGGGGGCCTGGCGGGGGGAGAGGCAGTGCTGGTGACGCCCTCGTTAGCACTCATTGAGAACAGGGGCACTGAGCCGAGCCCCAGCGGGTGGGGGGCTCCGTGCGCCCCCCAGGCTCCAAGGCACCGGGTCTCGTTCTCAGAGATGGCTCGGTGCCCCCCTCCCCCAGGCTGGGCCTAGCAGCGCCCATCCGTGTGCCAGGGCCCGCTGTGATCTCAGGCCTGGCCTTGGGGGGCCAGGAGAGATGCCGGCTTTGGGGGCCGGGCCCTGCATGGCACAGAGCAGGGGCGCGGGGAGCTGAACCCGCTGGCCAGGAGGGACCCGAGCACGGACCTGGGGGCAGGGGGACTGGCGGGCACCCTGCCCCCTGCATTGCCCTCCTCTCCGGGCAGCTGCAGACCTGCCCCGCCCTGCACTGGCCTCAGTGGTTCAGCAGCAGAGGGGGCTACGGGGTTAGCTGGGCGGAGGCTGGACTGGCAGCCCCAGGGTCCCTGAACCAGGCCCGGGCTGCAGGGCTCCAGCTGGGGGGCCCAGTGCTGTCGGCCTCGGAGGTGCCCCGTTTAATCCCTGGTCCCAGCCCAGCCGTCGTGCCGGGCGGGGGGGGGGGAGGGTTACCTGGCGCGTGGGCAAAGTGCGAGCGGATTGTCCCGGGCGCTCCCTGCCAGCCGGGCTGGCTGAACACTCCTGCTGCCTCTGCCCAGGTGGCTGCCACCTGGGTGGGATGCGCCTGCGGGGGGGGGGGGCAAGGGAACCCCGACCCTGCCCCCAGCCAGGACCCCGCTCCCCAGGTGGGAGACCTGGCGCCGGATCCCTGTGCCCGGGGGTGGTGGGGGGGGTGTAATGGGTGGCAGCAGCGGCTGCCCAGGCTGGGGTGACTCCCCCTGGGGGGACTAACGGGGCGCCCACGAGTGAGGAGAGGGCGGCCCAGGAGGCAGGGCAAGGCGCTGGGCAGTGGGGCCGGGGGAAGGCAGCTGGGGGTCCCTACGCCGGGTTGGAGGAACCCCAAGTCCTCTGCTGCCTACTCGCCGTCCCCAAGCGCTGAGCGATGCCCCCACCCCCAAAGCCAGCGTGTGCTGCCCCTCTGGGCCGCCAGCCCCAGCCAGGCCCCAGGCAGCTCCCGCTGTGGCGCCATGGCCCCCCGGAGCCCTGGGGGTGGCACCCCCCGAGATCTAGCGGCAGTCAGCTGATCTACCCCCCCCCCGGGCTCAGCCTGGGTCGGTTGCCCCCTGGCCCGGCCAGGCCGCTCTGGGCTCGGTAGCAGGGGTGACGATCTGCCCAGATGGAGCCTTTGCTCTGGGTGTGGGGTTCAGCCGCTCCCTCCGCCCTCCCCGCATGCTCGGCTGGACCCAGCCCCCACCTGCCTGCCCCTCCACTCGGCTGCATCTCCACCCAACCCCCTGCAGTGACCTCAAACAGCGATCAAGCCCCAGAGCCTCCCTGGGCACCTGCTCCAGGCCCAGCTCAGCCCCTGGCAACCCTGTGGCCTGCTGTTGCTCCTTGCCTCAGTTTCCCCCATTTGTTCCATGGAAATACTGCTGCTGCCACGCAGACGCCCCAGGCCCTGGCCACTGCTCAGCCAGGCAGGTGCCTGGTACCTGAGAGTCGACGCCGGGGGGGGGGGTCAAGGTGCGTCCCAGCAGGGTTGGGGGTCGGCAATTGGCCTCCATCAGGGAACGGAGCCTGTGCCCCATGGGAGGAGGGCGAGCCCCGAGGGGTCCCCGCCCCGCGCTCTAGATCAGGCCCTGCTGCCTTAGCCCCTTTCAGGGCTCTGGGGGCTCCCCCAAAAGTCACCAGCCAGGAGCAGCCCTCGTCCATCTGGAGCCTCTTGTGCCCTCCTGCCCCCCAGGGCTGCCCCACCCCGGCCCAGGGGGCAAACGGGGCTGGAAAAGTCTTGCAGGCGGGTCCCAGCTGTTTGGGGCTGGGCCCTGGATCTGCCCCGGAGCCTGCAGGACGATGTTGGGCATAAGGGATGCCCTGAGGGGGGCCCGCCCCAGCCCCTTACCTCTCCTGTGGGGCTAGCTCAGCGCAGGGGGACGCAGCGTCCAGGTGGCAGCTTGGAGACGCCTGGCACCTGTGCAAAGTGCACGCCTGCCGGAGCCGAGGTGCCCTTTGTCCTCTCCTCTGCCCGGCCTGCCTTCGCCATATAAGGGCAGGAGCCTGGGAGGGACACGCAGGCGAGCCAAGGTCCCTTGGGCGCTTCCCCACTGCCCTGGCACCGTTACTCCCCGTTTATGGCCAGGTGGGCGGCAGCGCTATCACGGCACAGATCTGGCCCCGGGACCAGCCGCAGGCACCTGGAACGCAGCCAGGGCCGGGTTCCCGGGCAGGTGCGGAGCCCAAGCTCACGGTGCCGGGAATCAGCAGGGAACTGGTGGGGCGCGGCCAGCAGCGAAGCACCAGGGACAGCAGCCCCAGCCCCTGGGCGGCTGGGTACCCGGGAGATGGCACCTACCCACCGCCAGGGCCTCGGCACAGCAGCCACTGAAGAGAGAGTAATGAGACTGGGGCTTTCAGCTTAGAACGAGGAGACTAAGGGGCACTATGATAGAGGGCTGTAAAATCATGGCAGGTGTGAAGAAGGAAAAGTGACGGACTTGTTCCCATAACACAAGAACTAGGGGGCACCAAATGACATGAACAGGCAGCAGGTTTACAACGAACCAAAGGAAGTTTTTTTTCATGCAGCGCACGGTCAACCCGTGGAACTCCTCGCCAAGGGATGTTGAACAGGGACTTGAACAGGATTCAAAAAAGAACTAGATAGAATCATAGACTCATAGAGCTGGAAGAGACCTCAGGAGTCAGCAAGTCCAGCCCCCTGACCTAGGCAGGACCACTCCCAACTAAATCAACCCGCTAGGGCTGTGTTAAGCCGAGACTGAAAAACCTCTAGGGATGGAAACTTCACCCCTCCCTAGGGAACCCAGCCCAGCGCTTCCCCACCCGCCTAGGGAAAGAGTTTTTCCTAATCTCCAACCTAGACCTCTCCCACCACAACTTGAGACCGTTGCTCCTTGTTCTGCCATATGCCCCCACTGAGAACAGCCTCTCGCCAGCCTCTTTGGAACCTCCCTTCAGGAAGTTGAAGGCTGCTCTCAAACCCCCCCTCACTCTGCTCCTCTTCAGACTAAACAGACCCAAATCCCTCAGCCTCTCCTCGCAGGTCCCGTGCTCCAGCCTCCGATCATTTGTGTTGCCCCCCACTGGACCCTCTCCAATGCGCCCACGTCCTTCCTGTAGTGGGGGGCCCAGAACTGGACACAAGACTCCAGATGTGGCCTCCCCAGAGCTGAAAAAAGGGGAAAAATCCCTCTTCCTAATGCACCCCAATACGCCATTCGCCTTCTTGGGTACACGGGCCCCTGTTGACTCATCTCCAGCGTCTCATCCACTGTAACCCCCAGGTCCTTTTCTGCAGAACTGCTACTTAGCCAGTCGGCCCCCAGCCTGTACCAATACTTGGGATTCTTCCGTCCCAAGGGCAGGACTCTACACTTGTCCTTGTTGAACCTCATCAGATTTCTTGTGGCCCAATCTTCTAATCTGTCCAGGTCACTCTGGACCCTCCCCCTGCCCTCCAGCGTATCTACCTCTCCCCCTGGCTTAGTGTCAGCTGCGAACTTACTGAGGGTGCAATCCATCCCCTCATCCAGGTCATTGATAAAGATGTTGAACAAAACCAGCCCTGGAACCGAACCTTGGGGCACTCCGCTAGAAACCGACCGCCGACCTGACATCGAGCCATTGATCACTACGCGCTGGGCCCGGCCTTCTAGCCATCTTTCTATCCATCTTACCGTCCGTTTATCCAATCCACAATCCCTTAACTTGCTGGCAAGAATATTGTGGGCGACCGTATCAAAAGCCTTGGTAAAGTCAAGGTCTATCACATCCACTGCCTTCCCCATATCCACAGAGCCAGGTACCTCATTGTAGAAGCTAATCCAATTGGTCAGGCATGACTTGCCCTTCATGAATCCCTGCTGACTATTCCTGATCACTTTCCCCTCTTCCAAGAGCCTCAAAATGGATTCCTTGAAGATCCCTCCAGGATTTTCCCGGGGTCTGAGGTGAGGCTGACGGGTCTGTAGTTCCCTGGATCGTCGGGTCTTCCCTTTCTTAAAGATGGGCTCTGCATTTGCCTTTTTCCAATCATGCAGGATCTCTCCCGCTCAAAATAGATCGATTCCTGGAGCTTAGGTCCATCAGTGGCTATTAGCCAGGATGGGTAGAGATGGAGTCCCTGGCCTCAGTTTGTCAGGGGCTGGGAATGGGCGACAGGGGAGGGATCACTGGATGGTTCCCTGTTCGGTTCCCTCCCTCTGGGGCACCTGGCACTGGCCACTGTGGGCAGACAGGACACTGGGCTAGATGGTCCTGCTGAGGTCGGCAGGAATCAGGGCTCCCCGATACACCCGTCCCCGAAGGGCTTGCAGGCTGCTCTGGCCGGATGAGCCAACCCCCACGGCAAAGAACGCTGCCATTTGCTGTGCCCAGCTGCCACGCTCCGGGCCGGATCTGACCTGCCCAGACATTCGGGGTGCAGTGGGGCTGTGATCCCGGTTCAGTTCCAAGCTGGGCCTGGCTTAGGAGGACAGAGACATTGTCAGCCCCCCCCCCCTTTCTTTTCTTTTTTACCATGGAAGGAAGCATTTCGCTCCAAAGGCTGGAGGGCCTGTGCGCCCCTGCGGTTCCGGAGGAGCTAGCGGCTGCATCTTTGACCCCCAGGCAGCCCGGCCGGTGTTCCAGCCGCCCTTCATGCGGGCTAAACGGAAGAAGCAATTAAGCTCCGGGAGAGTGGGGACAGTGCAAACCACCGCCCAAGGCTCTCGGACGCCCGCAGGGCCGAGCGGCAGCTAAGCTGAGGGATTTCCTGGGGGCTGCAAAGTGAAGCCAACAGGCAGCCAGGGAACCAGCCTAGCCCAGGACCTGAATGGGGGCAGAGCTAGCACTCTGTGGGGCACAGGACTGGCTGGAAGCAGGCGTGGAATCGGAGCGCAAGGGGAGTGCCCGCTGGGGTTCGCTCCTCCTGGGTGCAGGGAAACAGGATTTCTCCTCTGAGCAGAGCCCAGACACCGGCTCAGAGCGGGGCCACGGGGACACATGGCTCTGTAACAACCCGTCCAGCCACTGGACTGTGCGGCCGCTGGGCACAGCAAGAGCGAGAACACAGCACTGCCTGCTCCACTGTCCCAGCACCTGCTAGTGGAGTTAAAGGGGAATCCCCACCAGGGCTAGCAGGACAGGGTCTAGGACACACAGCTCGGCCGCTCGGATTCCAGGCAGAAGGTCACACACACACGCCGGCTGGTTTCCTAGAAGCTCCCTGCCGTCTCTTTTAGCGCCACCCCGGTCCGTCCTGTGACGCCTCCGGGAGGGAGGGGGAGTCCGCCCCGTGCCCCTGCTCAGCCAGAGCACTCTGCCCATTTCACAGCAGCCAAAGGGCCAGGGGGGCGTCCCACTCGGCCTGGCCTGCTGTAAGAGTCAGATTGGGGTAACAGGAGGCAGACCTCTTCCAAGCCCCGCCCCCAAAAATCATTGGGGCGGTCCTGCTCCAAGCCCCGCCCACAGCACGCTCTCTGCTCCGGCTGAGCCACTGAAATGAGACGCTGTCGCTCGCTGGCCGCTGGGCAGGTGGCTGAATAATGGTTGAAGCCGCTTGGCTTCCCGGCATCCCTCCGTGGGGCTGGGGCGGGCCCTGGGCTCTTGGGTTGGCTGACTCTGGGGGGGAGGGAATTATTGGTGGCACAGGTGTGGGAGGGGCCTGCTGTTATGACCTCATGCTGCCAGCCCGAAGGGAGGGGCAGGGACTAGCCCAGCCCCCCGTTGGGGCAAGGGGCCGAGAGGGGCCAGCTGCTCCAAACACGCCCTGCTCCCAAGGAGCCCGGGGGGGAGGCCGTGGATCCTGGTCTGTGAGGGCGGGACAGGTCCGGGCGTGAGCAGAGCAGGAGCGAACGCCTGCCCACGCGGTCATCGGGTAGCGCCCGCTGCCTGGTGAGAATCCCTCCCGGCCTGGTAAATATTTACCCAGCTGATGAGAAGCAAAACCAAAAGACTCCTTGAGCACTTTCACCGGCCTTGCACCCTCCGCGTCCCCGTCCCCCAGGGCGCAGCACGACTCCCCCGCCCCCATCCTGGGACGAAACGTCTCTGGGGCAGCGGGCGCCCAGGGACCCCGGGGTCCTGGCCAGGGGCTGCACAGCTGGGTCTGTCTTTGCAGCCAGCGGTCATGTCATGGCTGGTCCCCAGCCAGTCCCTTAGCGTGTGCTGCATTCGGCTTCTGGGGGAGCCCCGGGGAGCCCTTCATCACCAGTGACGACTGTGTCTATTTCACCTAGCGGAGCCCAGCACTTCGTACCGTGGACCAGAGTCCCTCGCCCAGCTCCTAAATGCAGCCACTGCTGGGGGGGCGTGCCTGCCTGGTGCTGACACGCCCCACCTCTGGGGTGGGATTGGCAGCTCTGTGAGGCTTTGGGGCAGGAAGGGACAGGAAAGCCCCTATCCCAGGGACCAGGAGTTCGGGGCCAGGGATCCTTGAGGCCTACAAGCGGCCAGGCCGGCAATCCCCCCTTGAGGTCGCCCCCCGCGTGCACTGCCCAAGGGGGGAGAGCAAAAGCTTCGGTGGGAGCCTTCACCCTGTTTTATCGCTTTACAGTGCAGGGGCGTTTCTCCGGCTTATCTAATCTCCTGCGCTGAGCCAGCGTCCCCCTCCTCCCTGGGCCAATGTCTGCGGCTCCCGGAGGGGAAGCGAAAGGGCAGGCCCTGGGCTGGGCTGAGATTACCGGTGGGAAAAGCCTCCCGCGTCCCGGAGCTCATGGGGGTCCCCCGTTTGCCCCGGCTCAGCTGCTGCAGCACCCCACACGGCCAGCAGGGGGCACCCCTGCCCCTAGGCGTGGCGGGGGAATGTCTCAGCTGTCCAGGAGGGTGGCAGCAGAGAGAGCCGCCCCTCCAGCAGTGGGGCCGTGGCACCGGGCTTGGGATGCAATGAAGAGTCCCCAGGCCATGCGGCACCTCTCAGGGAGGCCTGGCCCGGCTGGGTCCTGGCTTGCTGGCAGCAGGGCTGCCTGGCCGTCTGCTCCGGTCTGAGCGAGCGCTGGAGCCGTGTGCGTGCCGGACGTGCCAGCCGCGCCACTGGTCCTGGGTGCTCCGAACTGCCCTGGTTTGCTGCATGTGCCTGCGCAGTTCTGGGCCGGGGAGGGGCTCGGAGTCCCCCACATTCTGGGCTCCCAGCGGCTCCGCACCCCCTGAATCCCTGCTGCTCCAACAGCCAGGAAGGCGCCAGGCATTGACAGGAAAGCTTGGCTCTCTGTGTCCCAGGCTGTGGCCTCCCCAGCAGATGCCCATTGGGCAGCTGGTGTCCAGAGCGCGTTGGCCGGCAGAGCAGCGTTCGCCCTGGGCTCCATCGCACAGCATCCCACAGCAGGTCTCCGTGGCCTCAGGCGCTGAGGGGCCGTGGCTGGTCCAGGCCTCTGCGGCCCCTGGACCGGGAACTCCTGCCTGGCTTTGGCCTTCTTAGTGCTGCTGCTCCGAGCCCAGGCAAGACACGTCAGGGCGCTGAGCACGGCTGATCACACCGGCGGGGGCAGTGGCCCAGTTCTGGGACCCCCAGCCATGATCCCGGCCTCAGTGCCGGCCGGCCGTAAGCACCATGTTTGTATCCACCCCTCAGCGAATCAGAATGTGTCATTTACCCCACCCCACATCACACGGGCCGGGGCACCCAAGGAAATTACCAGGTAGCAGGTTGGCAGCAAACAGTGGGAAGTGCATTGTCACGCAGTGCACAGCCCAACCTGTGGAACTCCTCGCTAGGGGATGTTGTCAAGGTCAAAAGTACAACCGGGTTTCAAACAAAACTGGCCACGTTTCTGGAGGGCAGGTCCGTCAATGGCTATCAGCCCCCTGCTCCGGGGTCCTGAGCGTCTGGCGGCCAGATGCTGAGGCTGGATGCAGGGGATGGGTCACTCGATGGTTCCCTGGGTCTGTCCGTGCCCTTTGAAGCACCTGGCCCTGGCTGGTGTAGGAAGCCGGGGCGCTGGCCCCGGGCTCCGTGGCTTTGAAATGCACAAGAGCCCCCACTGGAGTCTCTTGTGCATTTCAAAGCTGGAACCCGTGTGCAGCCCGGAGTCAGGGGGACTTCCTGCCGGCTCCGGGCTGTACACGGAGCCCCGCATTCCTCCTCGGAAATGCACAAGAGCCCCAGCGGGGGCCAGTGCGGGCCCTTGTACAGTTCCCAGGAGGAACGCGGAAGTGCCTGGCGAGTCGCCGACCAGTCAATTAACCACGATGTATCAGCCTTGCTGGGAACACGCCCCCCTGCAGAGCCGCGGGGCTGTGGCTGGCTGGGGTAGGGCCGTGTTGGGCTGGGCCCCGGGCTCCCCAGCTGTGTCTGTGAGGCAGGCAGCCCGGCTGACAATGGCAGCGCCAGCTGGGGAGGGGGACAGGCCCCCGGTCCCTGTTATTGGCCCTCACCGGGGGCCCAGCCCAGCCCTCTGTAAACAGTAATTAATGTTTCCTCCCCGGGGCCATTTATGGCCCAGCCCGTAAATGAAGGTGCAGAGGTAATTTATAGTGTTGACTCTGCGGCAACCTGTGGACTTTCTCATGGCCCCCGGCGCCCACGAAGGACAGGGCTGCACCCCCCCGGCGGGGCCCACACTGTGCTGGGGCCAATGCGGTGGGCTGGCTGCCCACTGGGCCAGGGCTGAGATCAGCTGGGCCAGGACCCCCTTCCCCGGCTCTCTGCCTGGTCACAGCTCCCGGGAGCAGCGCGACCCCTCCTCCCAGGTGTGGGGCACCAGGGCCCCCTTGGCCAGCCTCCCAAGCTGTGAATGGGCAGCCGGTGGCTGTGGGGCAGGGCGGAGTGACAGGCCAGCACCCTGGCACTGGGCTCTGCATGGCGGGACGGGAGGCCAGGGGTGGGCTCCTGCTGGGCTGTGCCGCACTGTGCCGCACTGTGGCCTGGGGGAGGTAGGGGGCCAGGCCCACCTCCTGGCCGGGAGCAGACGTCAGGAGCCCTAGTCTCTGCCTGGCACCAGCTGCAGGCCGGGCATCCATAGCTGCTTTGCTGGAGCCCAGCGGATTGGGCACCCCCATCCCAGTCCCATCTCCCCACAACAGACTCCTTGGCTTTGCCTGGCAGGCCCTGCCCCACGGAGCCCCATCTCCCTCCCCAGCCCAGCCACCCGGCCCCCACTACCTGTGCCATCCCCTCAGGGGGCTCAGGCCTGGAGGCTCCCCCCCATCACTGAGCCAGGCCACCCCCCTCAGGGCCCCTCTTCCCCACGGAGCTGGCTGCCACGTAAAACCAGCTACCCCCCTGGGCTCGGGGAGCGGAGCCTTGAACCCCCGGCTCATGTCCTCCTGCTCCGTGGGCCGTTCCACCTACCGCATCCTGCGCTGGGGCTGGTCTCGGTGCCAGCTGGCTGGGCCGTGCCTGGCACAGTGGGCCCAGAAGAGACCCACTCGCCCACAGTGGCACCGAGAACACGCCCGCCTTCGCCACCAGCCGTTCCAAGTGCCCGGCCCCCCCGCCACAGCGAGACCCGGGTTTGCCCGCCTTGCTCAGCTGGAAGCCGCCCCCTTACCTGGCACAGGGCAGCTGGGGCTGGGGGGGGGCTTGTCCCCCCCCAAATACTTGTCCGTCTGCTCTCGGCTGCTGTGGGTTGTTGCTATGCCCAGGGCTCAGCCAGCCAGCTCTGGGCAAGGGAGGGGACCCTGCCTGTCCGCCAGACCGCCCCTCCCCCTCCTGCCCGCTAATGAGCTGAACTCCAGCAATTAG